>NC_137190.1:30288155-30478155 GCF_960531495.2 Zeus faber | reverse complement strand
CTCGGCAGCCAACAGAGCTGTTTCCGCGGTTAGTTCTTAGCTTTGATGCTGGTGGGTCCGGTGGCGCTCCCGGCGTGGGTGGAGTTACTCATATGGAGGTCGGTTCCAACGTGTCTCAATGCCACGTAGTACTGAGACACGAAGCTTATGGCTGGTTTCAAGAAAGCTCACAATATTTCACAGTTGTATTTCATCTTATTTCACAGAAAGTGTGTGGGTCAAAAGGAAATGTGAGAGGCTAATTTCAAGAGAGATTGTAAAATTGTAATTTCTCCCCCAAAAATCCTCCTCCTCCGTCATTTCACTACTCAATTGGCCTTGCAGCAGCGCTGGGTTTTAGCATTTATCAGCCACACAAGATGGAGACCTAATGAGGCCCTTTTCACTGGTGAAAGGCGATTCCCGGATTGAGTGGAGTGAATTGTAGATTTTACATCACACAGAGACTCACACATGCACATACACGTTTTTACTCATTTAAACAAACGTTTAAACAAAATGAGTCATCGGATGAACTTAAACAAAATGTTGGTTTTGGTTAAATAATAGGAAAATAAATAATAATACTGTTAATTAAAAGTTAAATTCAACTGATACTGGCCAGACGAACCACTATGTTTACAGGTCGATTTTTATTAATATTATTTTATTTAAATGGTTTATCACATTATGATACTGGCTCCGCTTGATTCTGGAGTGCACTCGTTGATCAAATCGCAGTGATTAAAAGGTTTTGAAACAAGAAAAGCTCCACCACGCATGAAGAACTAAGAAATGTGAGTGGGAGTAAGCACTAGGAGCAGGAAATAAAAAAATAAAAACATTGAATTAGCTGGGGGGACTATTAAAGCGCCACTCTCCGCTTCAGAAACGTTTAATACTGCGGCAAAAAACAACAACAACAACAAAAAATAAATGACCCCGAGGAGTGGTAACCACGGCATTTAAACCATTTATTTTATTTACGCAGAATAAGCTTGGCGGTGTGACCCAGAAAACAATACATCTACGTTTACAAAGGGCCCTCCTGGGGGGTCACGGGGCCAAGGGGGCCTCAAGATAAATCCACTGGGGTTTAAATGATATACATTTCTGGAAAAATAAATGTATTTTTTCATATTTTTATGAAGAAATAAAAAGGAGTTTTCTTCAACATTGATACAGTTAAATAATTATGGGCTGAAATGAAGGGGGACTCAAATGGTTTGTGAGCTTGCCATCTGGCGTGAAAAGTGTCTGCGTGACTCGGTTACACTGTGTGTAATCGGCACAGATTGCATTAAGGAGTCTCTCCGGGTTTCTAATTAATGTCTTTACATTTTGTTTTGTTTTTGAATTTGGAAGAATGGAAACAGAATGAGACTCAAAAGGAATGGGAAAAAAAACAAATAACGACTTATATTGTAACTGCAACTTATGTGTAACTTTAATAACATAGTGTTAAGGTATACCTACTCATCCATTGTTATCCATGCCCATATTATTGTATACATATGCATTCATCCTGTACAGAATATCATCTTTATTTATATTTATACTCATAGGCATACAAGCAAACTATACTGCTAATTAGCCCCAGCTAACGTGTTTTAACTTAACTTATTCTGCGCATCGAATCAATTTGGTATATTTTGTACATTTTTGTATATTTGGTCAATTTTTGGTATTTTTTTTTATCTGGCTGTATTGTATATTTCACGATATATCTCACTGCTGCTTGTTAGCATAGTTAGCATAGCATAGCATGCTCTACTACTCCAGGCTACCTCTGTGGAAAGATGTGTATATATTTAATCACATTTATAAATAGTTCCTTTTAGTTTATTTTATTGATTTTATATATATTTTTTCCTTTCTCTCCATCTTACTTTGGATCCCTTTCTTGACTTGCACTGATTTTGCTGAATTTCACCTGAATTTCCCCAGAGTGAATAATTAAGCTTTATCTTTTCTTATCTTATATCGTATCTTATTTGCCTATCGTTTTAACTTTTTCTTTTCTTGATTTTTTATTATTTGGCAATTTTTTGTATATTTAATTAGGTCAAAATGTTCACACTATTAAACTATATTTATGCTAATTATCTGTGCGGATGTGCACCATATTTAAATATCCTGGCTGAAAAAAGTGCGGGGATTTGCGAATCTGTTAACCTGGCAACCCCACAGACAGACAGACACACACACACACACACACACACACACACACACACACACACACACACACACACACACACACACACACACACACACACACACACACACACACACACACACACACACACAAATAAAGCTGTACGGGAAGTACACAATAACAATACAATACAATTCTGCGCCCACTCACATCTAATTAACCTTTAAATAAATACCACCACACACCCACTCAATAATATACAGTGTATCATGGATCTTTTAAACATTACTTACCACTATGGCTTCCTGGAGAAAATTATTTCGCTCTTCGAGGCTTCAGAGAGAGCTCAACATCGCCTCAAGGTCTTAAGTGAAATAAAAAAATATATATTTTATCGCTGTATAAGTGGAAAAATATTTGAGCTTGGTAAAATTGGTTTTAATTTATTGTCGGGTATATGAAGATGAATTCCAAATTAAAATGAATGAATAAAATCTGTCTGCTATTTATGAGATTTCAGGATCAAAACGTTGAGAAAATGTACAGCCTGTTTTCTTTCTTTCTGACTGTTCATTTCCTTCTCTCTTTTGTAATCTTCGGTGGCGTACAATCCTGCACCGCAGCTTCTAAGATCCCTTGATGGGGAGTCATCGGAAACAGCCGTCTGAATTCAAGATTTCAAGATTCAAGAGGTGTCACATGCGTTTATACATTTATGCAGTGAAATGTCATTGCGACGCGCACGCAGATTATGCACAATAGTTACTGAATCGAACATAATTGCTAACCTAATTCCTACCTAGCTAACTAAATGAAACGAATTGATTCCTAAAACCCAATGCTGTTAGTGAATAGAATAATATAAGACAAAAAATGAAAACTAAAATAAAATAAATAAGACTCATAAAGGTAATACAGAGTGGGGGTACAAAATAGAAGTAAAGGGAATAGAGTTACGTATATGGGATAGGCTGTTTGTATATACAGATATTTGCATAAAGTGGCATGTGAATAATGTGTGTGTGGAGATAAACAGTCCAGTATGCAACAGTATAACACACCAATACAGTAACACTGAACAGAACAGCAATACAGCGCAGTATGCAGTCAGCCAGAACAGTGATACAGTTTGCATTAGAGTATGCTACATACAGTACAGTAAGGCAGTGGGGCCTGTGTGAGTGTCTCAGTGAGGTCCCCTGGTGAGTTAACTGTTCAGCTGTGTGACTGCGGAGGCGCTTGCCTGACCCCAGCAGCTGAAACAGTCCGTTGTTGGAGTGGTGAGGATCCTTCATGAGCCTGCTGGCTCTCCTACTACACCTCCTGGTGTATAGGTCCTGTGGGGAGGTGAGGGTAGTTCCAGTGGTAAGGTCAGCTGAACACACAACCCTCTGCAGGGCCCGCCTGTCCTGAACAGTACAGTTCCCAAACCAGGCAGTGATGTTGCCTGTCAGCATGCTCTCCACCACTCCACAGTAGAAGGACTTGAGGATCCTCACCGAGACCTGCCTGAGGTGGTAAAGATGCTGCCTCGCCTTTTCTCACCAGAGTGTCTGTGTGTGTAGTCCATGTTAAGTCCTCCGTGATGTGGGCTCCCAGGTACTTGGATCTGCCCACCCTATCGACAGAAGCCCCATTAATCATTAATCAGCTCCTTAGTTTTGCTGACGTTCAGGCACCAGAGTAACAGGTCCGCCACCTCCTCGCGGTAAGTCTTCGCGTCGTCGTCATTGATCAGACATTGTTGTCAGGAAACTTGATGATGGTGTTGGAGCTAGACCTGGCCACGCAGTTATGTGCGTACAGGGAGTACTGTAGTGGGCTTAGGACACAGCCCTGGGGCGGCACCCTGTGTTCAGGGTGAGAGAGCTGGACATGGGCCTCGCCACCCTAGCTACCTGGGGCCAGGCAGTGAGGAGAGAAGAAGAGAAGAATCTTTATTGGTCACACGACACACCACACTACAACACATGCATATACATACACACACGAACATGTTTTTTTGGGTGGTGGACGCTGAAATGTGGCCTCTGCATTTCACCCATCCTGGCTTGTCCTTTCTCTGGAGGGGCAGCCAGGAGCAGTGGGCAGCATTCGTCAACGCTTGGGAACCTGGTACCAAGTGTCCATCGCTGGTCGGACGATGGTGATGTGTGCATGTTTTTGGTGGGGGTCCTTACTGATGTTAGGTGGAGGAAACCCCATGTGAGCACGGAGAGAACATGCAAACTCCACACAGAAAGGTGCCTATTCTGGAGATAACCCGCCAGAGCACGGTGCCAACAGCGCCCCAGGTGGGAATCGAACCCAGGACCTTCTTGCTATGAGGCAGCAGTGCAATGCACTACACAACCGTACCACAGAAGTCTAGGATCCAGGCAAACAGCGGAGGGTTTAGTCCTTGCTCCCGTAGCTTGACAGCCAGTCTGGTGGGGACTATGGTATTGAAAGCTGAACTAAAGTCGATGAACAGCAATTTCATATAGGCCCCCTTCCGGTCATCCAGGTGTGTGAGCGTGGTGTACAGTACCTGGGAGACCTCGTTGTCTGTGGATTTGTTCTGCCAGTATGCGAACTGCAGTGGGTCTAAGGTGTGGGGGAGGGATGTGCAGATGTAATCCTTAATAAGCCTCTCAAAATACTTCATGATCACCGAGGTGAGGGCCACCGTTTGGTAATCATTTAGGCAGGCAGGAGAGGAAATCTTCGGGACAGGGATAACGGTCGACCTCTTGAAGCAGGACGGGACTACTGAATCGGCCAGTGAGGCGTTGAATATCCCAGTGAACACCAGGGCTAGTTGATTGGCACAGGTCATCAGTACTCACCCAGATATGCCATCTGGGCGAGCAGCTTTCAGGTGTTCACACGCATTATAGCCCTCCTGACGTCATGCTCAGATACTGAGAGTGCGCTCCAATTAGATGGCGAGCTAGTGGTGTTGTTGTCTGACTCAAACCACGCATAAAAGGAGTTCAGTTCATTTGCTATGGAGGCGTCCACACTTGTGGCTGGGGAGGAGCTGCTCTCGTAGTTTGTGATAGTCTGCAGCCGTTGCCACAAGCGCCTGGTGTTCCGTTGCTCCATCTGTCGCTCCACTGTGTCCCTGTACGTCTGTTTAGCCTCTTTCACCGCCCTCTGCAGATTGTACGACGCCGCTTTGTAATTGTCCATATTTCCAGATACAAGACCGTCGTTGTAAGTGGCCGTGCAAGCATTCAGAGCGCCGCGGATGGATTTATCGACCCACGGTTTCTGGTTCAGAAATATCCAAACTTTTACCATGGGAACAATGCGGTCTACTACCATAGCTATGAAGCTCGTAGCTACTTCCGTAAATTGGCTGACGTCACTGGAATTTCATTGGAACATGTCCCAGTCTACGTCAGTCAGAGCATCCTGAGGCGCAGTGTCCAATTGGTCTGACCACCGCTTTACATCCCTCGTCACGACCGTTCCACGCACGATGCACGGCTTGTAAACAGGAAGTAAAGCAATGGCCCTGTTGTCTGATTTCCCGAAAGCAGGGCGCCAGTCGGTCTTGTATCCGTTCTTGTACACTGTGTAATAATGGTCCAAAGTTCTATCTCCTCTGTTTGCATACGTGATGTGTTGGTGGACATTAAGCCAAAATGTTTTAGGGTTCGCCCTGTTAAAGTCCCCAGCCACCACCACAGCCGCATCGGGATGTTCGTTCTGAAGTCCGCACAACACATCATATAAGTCCGAGAGTGCTGTGTCCGCTTGCGGTGGAATATATACGGCTGCGATGATGACTGTCCTGAATTCCCGGGGGAGGTAGAATGGACGGCATGAGGCAGTCAGCTGTTCCAGGTTCGGCGAGCAGGAGCGGGAGAGAGTCTTGGTGTTGTTGGGGATACACCAGCGGCTGTTTATCATGAGGCAGACGCCTTCACCATTGGAACACGGTGCGGAACACGCAGAAGGACTCGGCTGGACGAATGGCTTCATCCGGCACAAGCGGGTTCAGCTATGTCTCCATCAGGCAGAGGACGCAACAGTTTCTCATATCCTGCTGGAATGTAATCCTCACTCAAAGGTTATCCATCATCTTGTTCTCCAGGTACTGGACATTGGCATGAATGATGCTTGGCAGAGGTGGACGGTAAGGTTGCGTCCTCATTCTGACCGTAATGGTGCCACGTTTACCACGGTGCCTCCTTCATGGGCCCACCCATGGAACAGCGGCTCCAATGTTGTTGTTGTTGTTGTTGTTGTTGTTGTTGGGAGCGGTTACGTGACCACTGTGGATCCACGGATAAAAAGTCCCAAAGTTGTTCTTACAGGGAAATTTGCATCGCAGCCATAGGTCAGCCAATGAGTTTTTGGCGGACATAATGATATAAAACGGAAAAAACTACTAAAATGTGCGTAATCAACAAGGAGCGCCCACGCAGGGCTGGCGCGGCGATCGAAGGAGAGGATCTGGCTAATTCAGCACCGCCTTCTAACAGTGATATTGTGGTGTGACCTTCATATTGTGAATTCGATTTTGTTAAATTTAAATTTAAAAACAAATGTCTATGGCAATTCAAGTTCTCAACCTGCAATGCAACTCTTTTTTAATTCTTAAATCAGGAACTGCTGCAATAACTCTGTCCTGTTTATGACCTGTGGGATGACAAGAGCACAGTTCTTTGTCACATGGCGCCACTGTCAAACCCTCTCTTTGGAAAACGATCTTACCATGTTTTGGTCCATAAACACCTAATCATCATTATTTCTCCAAGAGGGGGGAATCACTACGGAGGAGACAAATAAACATAGAATCAAACTACATGTACACGTAAAAACTAAAACATAAAAATAGAAGACGACACAACATTTAATTAGGTCAAGGAAAATTGGAACAGCAATTCGGCACAGGGCGTCTTCCTGTGATGGCTATTGAAGTAAATAAGGTAGAAAAGGAGAGGGATATAATCAGGAGGGTGTTCGGGGGTGTGTTAAAGCAGGTGTTGCTGGTGCTGATGTGGAACCTGAATCACTTGCACCCCTCCTGCCCTGCAGACCCTGGTCTGGTGGAGTGTTGCTTGGTGTAAGATTGGTGTGAGAGTGTATGTGTACTAAGCTAATATGAGTGGTATTAAAATTGCAGGACAGACGTCAAGCACGCAAGGGCAGGAGCATTACGGACAAGATCACAGGCAGACATTAAACTGGACGCACGTGGCCTGACTGTCTGAAACGACACTGACCTGAAGTGAAAGAACACACTGGAAACTGTGTGTTCTTTCGGCTCTGTTCTGATTCACTGCATTCCCACTTCATTCATAATTAACTGATTTTTGTATTTTGCTTCTCCCCTATCATCACATCTTTATCTGCCCACCAAGTGAACTGGCCTTCATGGAAAGGGAGGTGGGGGGGTGTGGGTCCTTCATTTTGTGTCTCAAGGGTTGAGGGGGTGAAGGGCTTAGTATGCAGGGGTAAGTGGGTGCTGTCAAACTATGCTTTTAGTGTGCGCCCACTGTGGAGAGCCTTTGAGACTGCGGGAAAGTGCAACACAATCATAATCGACTCGAAATTCGAAAAATGAAAACATTACGCCCACTGCAACAAGGCCGGTGGAACTACTCCAATGACAACAATGGTATTACAGCAGTTTTATATGTATAGATCAGGGATATCACCTGACTCCTGCCATCCTACCACACTACCGTTTTCCAGTGGATTCATGAATAAATTAGTTGTCGCGGGTTTAAAGAAACAAATGTGGTCAAATGAAATCTGTACACTGGGAAGGGTGGGGCTGGCGCTAACACCACATCTCCCCACCCCCACCCTACCCGCCGATATCTGGCAATCTAAGGCCTCTGTGACAAACACTCACCTTGAGTGCTGAATCACATCATCCCCGGGGCCAGCCCGACTCCGCCTGATGAATTTTTCCCGTGGAAAGAAAGTAGGGGTTATCTCGGAGGTCACCCTAATGTGAGCGACATTCATCAAACCACCGCCGCACCGCGAGGAAGCGGCATGAAATTGGAAAACGGAAAAAGGTAGTGGTTTTTGGGAAGGGGTTGCAAGGGGAGGGACGAGGGGGCTAGAAACCAGGTAGAGAGCGAGCGAGAGGGAAGAGGGGAAAACAAACAAACAAGCCTGGCTGTACATGCGGACGATAGTTAATGGATTTGTGATACTGCGGAGTAGGAGGGCGTGTTTACATGCTGTAGACCGGCGCCGGCTCATTCATCACGGCTATACTTTGGTATTTGTCACTGGTCACCTTCCGGATAATGGCAATTACTTAATGGCAAGGTGATCCCTTTCAAACGGCTTGTGTAGAGAAGTGATTATCATAAAAAGAACGCCTTCCAATTCCCGCTGTTTGGGTTGTGTGAGTCTTTATGATCTATAATGTGCATGTCGCCTGTATTGCGTTGGCCTCCGGACACCTGTTCTTATACGAAGCCGCTGGAGTGGAACACGAGCTGTATTGCCATCCTAACCTATGGAGGCAGTCAGCAGAGAGGACCCAGCCTCTAACCTTTATTACTACATAGATATAGGACACTGAGCAGGACATGTGCCTTTTTTTTTTTTTTTTTAAACCTGAGCCCAGTGTGCAACCCGCCTTTTCAAAAAGGTCAACTAGTAAAAAAATGAACGAAGGAAGGAGCCTCTGCAAGCCTGGCCGATAGCGCTATTTGCAAGCGAAAACTATGTGAATGTGATTTAAAAAATACTGTCTTTTTTTTTTCTAATGCCGGAATCCCAATGGAAATTGTATAGGTTCTTGGAAATTCGATGGCTAGATATTTCAAAGGTGAGTGAGCAATATGAGAGGGATACAGGGTCTGCCCCGTCTATGCTTTTAGGTCAGACGTTTCATAATTATGGACTATTTCCATGTTGGAACACAGCTCAGGAACTGTGATATACACTGCACATACAATGCCGGTGTTTAAAACCATGCAATGACACCATTTCTAAAAGTTGTTGGGTGATGGCAGCTTATATTTGTACAGTTTATATTACAGGGCTCTGTGGAATACTCGTTTCTGAATGTTCAATTGCAGAAATCAGCAGTCTGTTATTTCTGAATAATGACTGCTTATCCTCCGACGTGGTTGGTGTGTTAGCTCCTTAGGTACTATTATTCTGTCCTATTATTATTATTATTATTCTGCCACTGCGCTATGCATGCCAGTTATAAAACTAGGGACACTTGTTATTAAATCGTTATTCCTTCTCAATGTATTCTGTAATTCAGAAAGTAGCCATGTAATAAGTGGGACAGTGTGCAGCCAGTGGGTTGTTATTACAAAATAATGACCTCTTTGAGTGATACAGAACCCTCCACATCGTGTCAGGGTCCTGATCATCCATCCATCTCATTCCTTACTATGTAACAATATAATATTTAAAAATGAACTTTAGTCTGAATTATTCAATGAGAAAAAGAAAAGAACCCGACATGGATCAAAACGCCAATGACCCTGCCCTCCGATCAAAGCAAATTTAATCGTGAGACTGATATGAAGGATTCTCCCATGAAGGTTCTTTGAAAGTAAGGTACAATCTTACAAAGTTATGTGAATATAGAATGCAGAACCAACACCGTGTATATATGTAGTGTCAGGGTCTTGGTCTCTGTCAAACATGCATATGGTGCTGTTTATACACTTCAAAACCCAGCTCGCATTACCTTCATCAAGGTCAAAACATCTATGGTTAAGTATGTCCTGTCCTGTGTAAAGAATATTGTGAAGATACAACTCGCTACCATCAAAGCATGCATAACAAGCAATGCATTACTTGCTTGTTATATGAGCATATTCCTCCTGCCCATTTATTTACTTCCACCCTGCAGAGGCCCTCGCTCACCTTCCACACAAGGCAATATGCCGAAAGAAGAGGGGCTGGAGTGAAGACGTATGGTAGAAATTATTTTATCTTGGCAGGAGTATATAAGAGCGGGAATGGGAAAAAGAAGATATTGGAGAAGGGAATATGATTTAGGCAAGAATCATGACATCTTTTGTTGGGGGTGCAAAGGGGTGAGACAAAGTTGCCTGGAGAGTATTTCGACAAAGCTTCCTCAGTCGCCTACTACATCATCTTCATCGTTTTCAAGTTTATTTCATTTATAGGAAGACAATTCAGCCGGGATGGGAGGATTCTGATTTGGAGACATGCACTGGTATAATTGCAATTTTTCTACCGGGTTGTTGTTATAGCACATGTGTACATGTATGTTCGCTCTCTCCTTCTCTTTCCTTCTATCTTTCTCTCCCTCCATCTCACGTGAAGTGAGGACCTCACTGAGCGTTCGAGCAGAGCACGTTTAAAAAGAAAGCATTTGAATGGACAAAAAAAGTTGGGGTTCAGTCAAAAATGTCTTCACTCTGAAGGTCAAAAAAACCTTGTCCAAATCCAGATAAGCTTAATTTGTTGATTATTGTGTTGCTGATGATAATAGTGACTGGTGATACATGTTACTGGCTTACTGATGGGCTATTGTTACTGGCCTGGTTTTAAAACAGCCAAGATGCTGCGTTCAAATTCTGGATCAAACAGAGACGGGTCAGAAAGCCGTTGAAAATAACACAAAACATTTTTTGAAAACCATTAAACATAGCATCTGTTATGGCACAGTGAAGTAGAAGTGGAAGATGCCGAAATAAGTGGCTCTTGAAATTAAATTAGATGCTTTGAGCCATAATTATAGGGCAACATGTTTTTGTCCGCCACATAGTTACAACAGACGTGTGCTTTGCGTGCCTTGGGAATTGTTGGCAAACTATTGCTCAGTTGTTGGAGACAACAACCAGAGAGAAAGGTCTCTTCGAAATACTCAACCAATCTCAGCCATCTGCATTAATGGATGGAAATCGAAGAACAATAAAAATAATAATAATTTAAAAAAGAATAAAAAATATGTCATGGTGTAATTAAATAAAATACATGATTTAACAATTGAATGACTACATCATCACATAAATAAACAAATTGATTATTTTTGGACAAAATTGTTTATTTATGCTAAAAATAAATTCAATTCAATTGTGTTCAACCCTGGAAAATGTATTTAATAATTGTTATATATATATTTTTTTGTAATTAGTCTGGAATATTCCTCTATCAGAAGAAGAAGAAGAATAATCTTTAATTATCACACAACACACCACACTACAACACATGCACACACACACACATGGTGGCCGGTGAAATGAGGCCTCTGCGTTTAACCCATCCTGGCTTGTCCTTCCTCTGGGGGGGGCAGCCAGGAGCAGTGGGCAGCATTCGTGGACGCACCCGGGGACCTGGTGATGAGTGTCCACCGCTGGTCAGACAATGATGTGTGAATGTTGTTGGTGGGGGTCCTTACTTACGTTAGGTGGAGGAAACCCCATGTGTGCACGGGGAGAACATGCAAACTCGCATCATCTGGGTATTCTTAGCTTTATATACAAAAGCATATGAAAATGCAAGTTGTCTTTAGTTTCCCCCATTACCAGCGAGACAAACTGCATATTCCAAAATTTCAAGTCGAGGCTAGTCAGTCAGCGCTGCTCAAGTCGGCCATTTATCGGTATCTGTACTTGTCTGTACCTTCATTCTTTTGAACGGATTTGTCCTTCACAGCAGAAATTCAGATCTCAAATGAAAGTTTGAGAGTCCAACAACGACTGAATGTCAAGCTGCATCCTAAACTGTGCCCAAATATCGAGGGTCATTGTCCACAATTCCCATTTGTGAGTGGGCAACTCGCCACTTAAAAGTCAGTGCATTGTCCAAATATATCCCAGCATTCATTTGGACACAAGAAAGGAGGGTAACCTGGTACAAATAAATGGACTTTTGGAACAGAAGTGGATTTTTCCAGTACTTGTTATTGACAAATGTAGGTGAAATGGGTGAATGAAGATTGGAAAAAATAATTTAGCAGATTAGATTAATTTACTTTTAGATAGATTTGAGATCTTTTAGATCTTAGAGCGTTTGATCGATAGATAGATAAAGATGATGGATGAATGGATGGATGAATGGATAGGTAGATAGATAGATAGATAGATAGATAATTTATTCATTCCAGGAGGGAAATTGCAATAATAACAAAGCAATAAGAATAAAAATGGAAAAATTTATTGTAATAAATCTGGGAATTTAGCAGGAAAAAATGTCGATACTGTAAGATACAATACAATACAAGAAAAATGTTAAAATATAGAATAAACCTTAACATAAACAATGGACGGTAAAAATATGAGATAGGAATATAAGAAAATGTTGACAAGATGTAATTACTGTACTATAATTTGAACATTTTACATGTTTTACATAGCATTGGAAGCCTTTGGAGAATAATTGCATTTTACACTGCATATTATTTTGCATGGTAGGCCTTGCTGCTTGGTTTGGTTTTAAAGTTTGGTAATAACTCATAGGATATCACAGAAATACAAATTTTGTGGAGGAAAAAGTCTGTAGTTGGGAACCCCAGCTCATTCGTTGCATGACAGGTATGCATGTCTGTCTTTCTTTTGGGTGCTAACTTGACAAAAAAAAAAAAAAGAACCAAAATATGACAGCAAAATTGTCTAGAGTCGTACTTTAAAATTATTTACATGGCACTGAACGCTGTTTAAGCCCTCACTCACTCACTCACTCACTCACTCGCTCACTCACTCACTCACCCACTCGCTCGCTCGCTCAGTCACTCACTCACTGGCCTGTTGTGGGTGCGCCAAACACCCGATCCACAACCATCCCTTAACATACTGAATTGTCCTTATTGGAGAAACATGAAATGACGTGTTCCTTATTCAATCGATAGTTTAAGTGACGTTTTTCATTTATAATAATGGAAATACTGCAGTTGTCCAAGTTCCATTTTCCAGGGCTCAGCGCCATTGAGAGTGTATCCACCCTCCTATTGGCTGTCGCCCGGTGCTCGGCGCTACTCGTTTGCATAAAGTTGAAACCTGCTCAACTTTCCTTGTTGCCGTGAACTTGTCGCCGCGAGCTCGTCGCCGGTCGTCACTTCGCCCCCTGCAGCCGGATGAAGCCGAGCTCCGTTTGAAATGCATTGCAGCCTGTCGGCTTGCAGCGCCCCGTCACCACTGCTGTGACACTACCATCACTCACACACACACACACACACACACACACACACACACACACTCACACACTCACACTCACTCACTCACTCACTCACTCACTCACTCGCTCACACGCAAGCACACACACGCGGTAATTCTCTCCGGATCATGTCTGTCTTGCGGTGAACTCTGTCCGTCGCTTGTCAGTCAGTGAAAACCTTGTGCTCATCATTGTGTTCTCATTAAATCTCCTCAAATACTTTGTTGTCCTGTATAATACCAAAATTGGTCTCCATCCGGCCGCAGGACAAGGACAGCCATTATATGTCCTTGTTGTTTGTTTCTCTCCGCTAACTTAGAAGCCAGTTGAGTGTCTGTTTTGAAGGAGGAAAAACTAAAGTCCCCACATGTATCCATCTGATATTGTCGTGGCAAATTACATCTCAATAATCTGTCTCCAGGACCGGGGCTGTTCCAGGACAGAAGTCGATGCCCACAAAAGGGGCCATGTTATCAATCTTTATCATTTTTTTTTTTCCTAGAACTGGGTTTTAGTGCTGTTTTCCATCCGCCACGGCATCTGTTTTTTTCTCACTCGAGTAATTTTTATGGAAGAAATGTCTCATCCAAACTCCCTAACAGCCAGGAACATAATTAACTATGTTGTTTGGCCTTTCAAACTCTGGAGTTCACGTCACTTGTCCATGTCATCTGAACGATTGGGCAGCAGCATTTATATCTGTCACTTTATTGCGAGCAATAAAGCGACAACTCAAAATCATGTTGACATGCAATTTCCCTTTAAGCAAGTGTTTTGTCTGTGTGTGTTTGAGTATGAGCGGGACACAGTCAGCCACATTTAGAAACTATTAATGATTCAGATGAGACTTGAATGTCAGACGAAATGGTAAAAAAAAAACCATCTTGTAAAAAAGATCACAATTTAGCTCAGTTTAACTATCTTTCCATATCAAACAAAAATGCAATTATGAGCAAAGAAATGAAAATAAAAAGAAAGACATGTTTAACTTCAGTGGTTTTCAACCGGTGACACGGTGTACTTTAATTATATATGCTGCACTTTTATTTTGAAACCTATTTTATTTTCAAACTGTGGCTGTCATGACGTCACATGATGAATGTCAAGCTGGTTTATTGCATGAGTCATGTGGATCCCGAGGCTAGATCAGCTGAGAATAACTGCTTTAATTAGCATTTCAAAAAAATAAAATTTGGGGTTAATGATGTTTCATCAGGTACTTTTGTGATGCCTCCTAATCAAAACAGCTGCATAAGACCCTTATTTAATGCTAAAGACAATAGGAGCTAATGTAACAAGTGATGGCTGGACCTGATCTCTACCGGTCGTTCAAGTGTTTTTCAAACATTTGATCTGTTGCGGAACATTTTGGTGAATCATGAATAAAGTTTATGTAAATTCTCTTTCTGCTGGTTTATAACTGCCGTTGCTGGTTTGTATATTGTGTGTCAAAAGATATATAGAGTGGGTATACTGGATGTCAGACGACTTGGATGTTACAAGACTTTTAAAAGTCAACCGTGGCTGAATACTGCTTATCATACTGAGACTCATCTCCCTAATCTACCAATACATGTGATTTCCAGTAACTGTTTTGTTTTTGACGGTCTATAAGAGCTAACTTGGCCACCCAAGAGATAGTTAACAGAGCTGAATGGCTATTCTCCCACTCATATAAAGCTGTGGAAACCTGACAATGGCTTCCCCTTTCTCACTCAATTTCTCAATCGATTTTTTTCCCCGTTCACGGAGAAGCGAGTCTCACATCTAATAAACCAAAACAAGATTTGCACTGATATCGAGGCCAACCCCAGTAAAGACAACAATGTTCTTGAACAGTTTTGTGATATATCATGCTCCTCGCAATACATGACATGTTATTACGCCTGCTTTTTAGGACTTCTCAGCGACCGCAGGTACAGTAGATGTATAATCACTTGTTGGAAGACACTTTAAGCAGCTCTAAGTTGTTGTCTTGAAAGAATAAAGTTTTATTGAACAACACATTTTGTACATATGGCCCCATGTATTTGTCTTCCAGTACAATCCCCATCAGAACCCTCACATCGAATTGGTCAAACGCTTTGGCTTTTTACGGTAAAGTGGTCCTTTTAGTGAATTGAGAATGATTTAATCGTGGGGGTTTTTTCCGTCTGAAAACAATGCCGAAGAATTCAAGGTACGTGTGGATGTTGTCTTCGAAATCTCTGCCTCACTCTCGCACACTGCATTATTGCCAGCCACAACAAAAAAGAAAGGGACACAAAGAAGCAAAGAAAACAGAGCAGGAACAGCAACACAATGGTTGCACCAGATGTAAGCAAACAACAGAAGCAAGCATAACCACGTCGGAATATATGCAGAAAAGAAATGGTGTGATTTCCAAGTTTTGAGTATATGAAAATAGAACCCCAAAAAAATGGACAGATGGTCTATGACGTCACCCGCTGGTTTCTGAACAGGCGATTATAAGCCTCCAGTTTGGGTTCGTGCTCGACCCGTCCATCAAGGCAATCACGCCCTCAAATCTCTTTAAGCCTTAAAATCCTCTTTACGGGACAATGATGTTGAAATTCACAAGTTAGAGCCCCGTTAGAAGAAGTAAACTCAGCTATTGAGACCGTAAAGTCTTGTGAAATAAAATGTTGACTTTGTATTGCGAGAAGTTTATTCTTTTTCCATTGACTGATTCCATTTGTTGTTCTAGTTGGAGATTTTCTGGAACAGCATCTAGCGGTTATTAGCCGAACTGAAGGTCAGCTAATGGTAATGGTTACCCCTTGGGTTTACGCCTTTTTTGCCGCTTACTCAAAAAGCATAATGGGAGCAATTGTTGCAGGTGTGAATATATACTCCCTGTGTACACTTTAATGTTGAGATTTTGTACAGATCTACTTACAAATTCATGTATAGTAGGTATACGTGCAGTGGCACAGTGCATTGCGCTGCTTCCTCACAGCAAGAAGGTCTTAAGCGAGTTATCTCCCAATTGGGGTCCTTTCTGTGTGGAGTTTGCATGTTCCTCCTGTGCTCTCATGGGGTTTCCTCCTTGTAACATCACTAAGGACCCCAATCAAAAACATGCAGAACGTCGTCGCCTGACCAGCGATGGACATTTGAAACTGGTCACTGTATGCTGCATCTTAGCTGCCCCCCAGAGGAAGGACAAGCCAGGATGTGTTAGAAGCAGAGAACTCATTTCACCGGCCACCATTTGAAGCATGTGTGTTTGTCGCCGTTAGTGCATGTGACAAATAAAGATTCTTCTTCCATACAATACAACTTCAAGGTGATTTTTTTCAAAACAGACAAGGAATCATTTTCTTTATTACTGGTTGACCATAAAAAAAGAACAGATTCACACTTAAACACGATAGTGAAAACTGTGACGATAAACCAAAAGCTATTTTTTTTTTCCATATTTTTTACCCTTGCTTTGTTGTCCTGGAGCCCAGCTGATAAGTCAAAGCTCAAGCCGCCCACCAAGGCAGAAAACAAAACATTAAGACTTACTGTAATACAGGAGGGAATCAAAACCAATTTATTCTTCACTGTTTATGCTTCACAGCTCCAGGTAAAATGAGGACTGGGAGGTAAGTTGTAGACATCCCTGTCCGTGTCCAAGAAATCCTTGGTTGTGTTGCCGACGGTCTTTGAACTCCGTCTCTTCCAATTTGGCAACAAAATCATCCTGCTCAAACAAACAAACAAAGAAATATACAGAATGGTGTGATAGCGTTGTTGCAAGCAGTTGTAAGGGAGAAAAAAACTGTTACTGTTGTCCCAATTGAGAAATAGCTCGATAGCGCGTTTTTTTTGGCGGTGCTACTCCCTGCTTATGTTGTCGAGCAGTAACATTTTATTTGGCAGTGTATGAAGCGGTGAAGTCTTAATGAACAATTATGAGGAAATGTAGCAAACCTTTTAAAAAAGTAGTTTGAGTATATAATTTAACGACCTTGCACAGGGCTTAGCCAGCCGGCCATTGCAGCATGGGCAATAGTTCCTTCGCGAAAGCTGTTACAAAGTGATCTGCATGTACTGCACAGTATACAGGATGCAGCATATGCAGCTTATGGTCACTCACTCACACACAAACACACACACGGTCATTCTCCTCGGACCATGTCTGTCATTGGGTGAACGCTGTCCGTCACTTGTCAGTCAATGAAAATCTTGTGCTCATCATTGTGCTCTCGTATAATCTCCTCAAATACACATGCCTTCCTTCCTCCTTGATTTTTTTTACATTCGGACATCGACTTGAATGTTGGAAGTGTTCAAACTTCCATTGCTGGGTCAAGGTAAGGGTTTAAAGAAGTGTGATGACGAGGGAATTTGTAGTAACTTGACAGTGATACGGTCTCTGTATCACTGTCAAATGGTTATGCCATTTCATCAGACTTTAGATTATTTTATCACACAGAAAAACTTGTGAATGTTTAGAACCCTTATTTTATTCACATTGGAATATTGTATTCATTTGTGTGTGTATATATATGTTCTGTATATTTTGAACATATAATGTATGGGCTCAAATTGTCTTTCATTTCATTTTTCATTGTTCATTGTTAATGGTAAGATGCAGGTTGAAATTGTTTGACACAACCCATCAGACCCCACAAAACAATAAAGTACCCTCTGAATTGCAATATTTGCATCCTTTTTGGCATCTCTCTTAACATCATGATATAACCTATTTTGTCAAAATACCATTCACGAGTTTGATAAAAAGCACATCTAATTGGAAATTCTTAAAATTTCCAATGAGAAAGAATGTTAAAACCAGGTATAAAAAGGTAAAAACCAGTCGGAAGCTCTTAGCACATACTCCTTTTGGAAATTCGTTGGAGTTTTGTTTTTAAAATCAAACAGAAATTAGCTGAAATGTGCTGACTGCATACTGTATTTGTTTGACGCCAGATTGACAAATCATTTTTCACAGCGTTAAGACTTTCGTGCTCATAGTCAAGGGGAGGGGGGGGTTGAAGTACACTGTACACTAAAGAACACTAAAACTAACTAACCTGACATATGCCACGCAAAAAGTACGCCACCATAACTGCACAATATATCACGCATTGTATATAAAAATTTCTTTGACTGAGGGTACGACCCTATATTCCTAATATCTCCCAACCTTTCATAGACCATGCAATAGAGAGAAAGAGAAACCAGTACCCCCCGCCCCCCCATGCCCCCCTGCTTCTAAAGTATGTGAAAATTCATTAAAATGAATTGGTTTAAATTCCCTTTTATGTAGCACAAAAAAAGTTGGACAATTGTGCTCCGGGATACGATTCAATAGATTAATATTAGTGACTATGAGCACAGAAAAACCACAAGGTGGGGTTGGATGTTCAGATGTGGCTTGCAATGGGGCAGGCAGCTCTTTGTTTAGTTACGTGCATATCCATTAAGCAGTTCCTGTTTTATTGCATTTCTATAGGTACTTCATCTGCAACTTCATCTCATTAATAGTCTCTCTTGCAGACTTAATTATGGGTCCACCTCCCACTTCCCATCGACATCAGCTGCAGAGTGCCCTCCAGGAGCTTGGACGGTGCTTCCCATCTGCCCCTGCGCTGATTCATCCCGACGCAATGAAAAAGAGGTAGAGTACTGTATTACCCAGGACCATTTAACCAGGATTTACTGATGATTCTGAAGAGTTTCTTGCCCATTCAAGTGCTGAATCCTCTTGAACGGCCAGTGAGATAACAAAGTCTATGAGAAAAATATGTGTAATGATGATGATAATAATGGAATGAAACTTGCCCAACACAATAAATGAATATATAACTATATATAAAATCTGATTTTTTTGCCGCATTCACTTATCTGATGATCATCCAGGCAGGAGATTCCGCTACCTCTCTCTTTATGTGATGCATACTGGGAAGTTAATGGCGCCTCTTTATCCAGCCCCAGAAAATATGTCCCTTGATTATTGGTCGGGTTTTGTACCGCTTCCATGTTTGACAGTAGAAAACCAATGATAGAGGACATTGTGCGGGGTTGAATAGCACGCTTCCCAGTTACAATCGCAAATGCTGTTTTTCGGTATGCCTAACCCTATAGGAAAGAAAAACAAAATGAAAAACAAAGTGGCTGTAACATATAGACTGCTGCTTTAATGGACAAGCACTTGTGGGAACAAAGAGCAAAAGAAGATGGATGGTTTATACACTGATACTGTATATTATCTTTGAATGAAAAAAGGTTCAATAGAAAGGTGGCGGATGTGGCTACTTGAAATACTTCTCCCTGTTGTTTTCTAAGTTTTCTCAGTAAAATGTTAAGTGCCCTGATGCCCATATGCCTCATTGGTCTTTACTATGTAGGCTGAAGCATTGGAATAAAACAGTTCTCTGCTAGTGTGGTCATTTAGTCCTGACTAACAGCTGTCAATGGTAATACTTCCAGTTATTCAGCCACAATGACACAGCGGCTGCTCATAATATGGAGCCTCATTTAATATTATTACCATACCAATATAGCTGCTTTATTGCAAGACATACGCTAGATGTTTCATTGCATTTCCCAGTTTATTTAATTATAAAATTAAAACATGCAGGTGGTAAAATACGGGGCACCTCATCATGACTTTTTTTTTTTTTTACCTATACCTGAATAAATTCAAGCAAAGTTATGTGTTTTAACATTATAACACTTAAATTCAACATAATAATCATTCATCGCAAAATTAATATTGAAAATTGCCTAATTCAACACTTTGGGTATTGTGCCATTAAAATGGGAATTTTGAACCAAAATGCAGACTGTGTATGTTTTTGTACTTTGCATTGCACTACCATACATAATTTTCATCATTCGTCATAGGATATAAAGCCCTATATGCAATTTATCCCCATTTCATATCTTTAAATTGGCCAGTTCCTGAAAGTACACAGTACACTCAATTACCATCCACATGTCCACTAATTGTCTTACAGTAGTTGAACAGACTGGAACATTTTTTTTTTCTCCTATTTCTCTTTTCTTTTTTTTTTTGTTTAACCTGTGCTGTCAGCATGCTGGCCATACAACACTATTAGTATTTGTATACCATTGCATCTAGGACAGTTAGTCTGCAAGTGGAGTTCAAGTTCTCAACCTGCAATGCAACTCTTTATTAATTCTTAAATCATCAAGAACGGCTGCAATAACTCTGTTCTTTGGATGACCTGTAGAATGACAAGAGCACAGTTTTTGGTTATGGAGAGCCACCACCAAAGCTCCTCTTTGAAGAACTATTTATCATGTTTGGGTCTATAAACAACTGATCACTACTCCAAGAGGGGGAGAATCACCACGGGTGAGACAAATAAACATTGAAACAAACAACATTTGCACAAAAACATGAACATTGGATGACAACATGCATTGAAAAACTGAATTAGGTCCAGGAAAACTGGAACTACAACTGATCACGTGGCCTCTTCCTGTCATAGTTATGGCAGCAAATGAGGGAGGTAAAGGAGAGGGATGCAACCAGGAGGGTGCTGGGGTGCACTCCAAGCAGGTGTGCGTGTGTGCGTGCGTGCGTGCATGCGTGCGTGTGTAAGATGTCCAGTGAGTGTACATGACTTATCCCCATTGGTACTGGTGTAGAAGGTCGGTATTATGTCGCCTCCAAGCAGCGCAAGGTTCCCCGAAGCCCCCTCGAACTCCACAGCCCCGCGGACAACCCTAGTCCGGAGGAAATCCCCAGGTACCCTGCCCTGCCGCCACAGAACACCCCCGGGCCCCCGGAGAAGCCAGAGGGCCGTGGAGCAACTCCCACGCCCAGCCTCGAGGAGTATGACCCAGGCACAGGGAGCACGAGGAGACCCTGCACCCCAGGGGCGCACACATACAACCAACCCCCGGGTGCAGGCACAAGACGCAGCCGTCGGCACAGAACCAGGGCCACGGGCGCAAGGCACGGAGCGGGGGCCAGGATCACGGCCCCACGGTGACAGACCGACACCCCGCCCGAGCCGCCCGCCCCATGGGCGGGCTGGCAGGACCCCCACGCCCACCCATGCCCGCACAAGAAGGGAGGCCCGCCCCTCTGCAGCCGACCAGACGCCCCGCCAGGCGTGAGTGCCAAGTGCCCATCCACGTAGCAGCGAGTGCCCAGCGAGTGGGGCACCTCGATGTTACCCCAGCGATGCTGGCAGGCCGCCAGGTATACAGGCCCTCCGCCACCCCCAGCACCCAGGGCGGCTGCCGCAGAGAAGCCGCGCCGCAGAAGCAAAAGGCCCACAGCCGCCCCCCACACCCCAACCCACACCCACAACGGCAAGCAGTCCCCCCAGGAGGCCCGGAAGGCACCCGGCAACACTCTCCGCAGCCTGGCCAGGTCGCGGCACATCCCAAGCCACCAGGTGCAAGCCGTCAGGACTCCAGCCAGGCCGGAGGGGCCCACCCGACCACCCCCCATCCAACAACGCCCCCACATGTGACAACCCGCCAGTGACCGGCCACCCCAAAACCCCCCCCCCCCAGTGCTCAATGTGTGCTGTTGGTAACTGCAGTTAAAATTGCGGGGTTGGGGGTGTGAGTCCTTCAGGCAAGTCGAACCGTGATCACTCGCACTCCTCCTGTCCTGCAGGCCCTGGTCTGATGGAGTGTTGTTCGGAGTAGGATTGGTGTGCCAGTGTATGTGTTCTCAGCTAATGTGAGTGGGATTACAATTTTGGGACGGACGAGAAGCACGCTTGAGCAGGAGCGTGACAGGCAAGACCGTAGCTTCCCGCTGCATCCCCACCCACATAGCCTGCACCCCGCCCATCCCGCAAGCCTTCAGTCTATTGTGTGGTGTATGTGCTGAGTATGAGTTTTGGCACTGGGAGAGATAGGTGAGTTGCGACCTGATCGATCCAGGGGCAGGGAGCAACCACGCAGACCCGCTCCCCCGGACCCAACCGCACCCCAGTGCGCCCACCTCCCATACCTGGTGGCAGCCAACCTACAGCGATCAGCCAAGGGCGCAAAGTGTCCGCAGGAGCCGCCCAACATGGCGGAGTTGGGCAGCTCCGTGTCCCCATCAGGCCCCTGGTCAGCCCCCAGCCTGCATGCGGACTACAGAACAGAGGGCGGCAGACGGCACCCCCACCCACAGCCTGACCCCCCAGCGACAATCGCCCCGTGCATCGAGACCGTCAGAGGGCAGGTACCTCGGCAGCCCGGTGTGATGACAGGAGACTGCCACCCATGAAGGAGGCCACATGGTGAGTCCCGCGCCTAGCACAGCCAGCCAGGTTCAGGACTCAGGTTGACAGGACCAGACGGAACGCCTAACCAGCCCCGGCACGACGGCCACCCCCCCCCACGGGACGCAGAGGGACACACAGGCCCAGCCACACTGCAGGCGGGGCGGGCGACCCCAGCGGCGTGCGGACCCGCTGACCACAGGGCCCGATACCCGAACCAGCAACCCACACCCCCCACCCCCAACCCAAGCCCCAGAAACCACCACCACGCCCGGAACCTATTTCCTATTTCTCAACACAATTTAATACAGCTAACCGCGCTGCCACGCAAATAGTGTCTTGGTGCACCGGTGCTATGTGTGAGTATTTAAATCAGGCATGCCCAAAGTCCAGCCCCCAGGCCAAATCCGGCCCGTGTCTAAATTTCCACCGGCCGTAAGTGTCTGTCATAAAATCAATAAGGTGTGGCCCGCCAGCACGTACAAAAAAAGCTATTTTATTTTTCACCATTTCTAAAATGCCAACTGGAACTAAAAATAGGAAAGTTGACAACGAGGGCCGCCGTTTCCAGGACAAGTGGAAATCTGAATATTTTTTTCACTGACATGCGAAACAACCGCGTGTGCTTAATTTGTCAAGAGACTGTGGCTGTTTTCAAGGGATTCAATATTAAGCGGCACTATCAGACGAAAGATGCTATTTACGATAAGCTAACGGCAAACATCTCATCTCTGGCTGAGGAGTTTCAACAGAGTTTCAGGGATTTTGCAGCTATTGAAAAGGAGATCACACTTTTTTCCGTGGATCCTAACAATGCTCCAGCCCACCTGCAGCTGGAGCTCATTGAGCTGCAGTGTGACGCGGAGTGTCACAGTCAACACCAGCAACTCCCTCTTGTAAACTTTTACCGCCGGCTGGACAAAGACCGGTTCCAAGAGATCCAAACATTTGCTTAGAAAATGCTGATCTTGTTTGGCTCGACATACTTGTGCGAGAAGACGTTCTCGGTTATGAACATTAACAAGAACCGCGTGAGGACAAGACTAAGTGACTCTCACCTGCGTGACATCTTGCGCATCAAAACCACTGTTTCTGAGCCAGACCTTCCCTGTTTACTGCAGTCGAGATCTCAGTATCACCCTTCACATTAATGTAGGTCAATTATTTTTTTTATTCTTCTGAGGAGAATAAATACTAAAGATGATAATTTGACCATACTATCCTTTGTCAAATTGCACTTTGATGTGATTTGTTAGTCAGATTTCATAAAATAGTTCATTTGCATTTAATTTATTATTATTTTAACCTTTATCTATTCTGATAAGGCAATTGACAACAGATTCTCATTTGCAATGTCAACCTAGCTGCAGACAGCAGAGTAAAACAAAGCAAAATAAAAGCAAATACAAAAAAACACGTATACAACAAACTTGACAAAGTGATATAGTTACATATTTACATGTTAATTTACAATGGTAATTGTTCAAAGAATGTCAGGCTGAATGGTCGGCCCCCATACATTTTCACCTCACCAAATCTGGCCCTCTTTGCAAAAAGTTTGGACACCCCTGATTTAAATGATGTATTATTCATACGTTTGGTGCAAAATTGGCACCTTTCTACACAAATGAGCCTCGTTGCAAAAAAATGTTCAATTCACAAACACCGGCGTTAATAACCACATGCAGTTAGAGGGAAATTATTACTGTCTGCAGAGAGCTGGTGGTAAGTGAAGCGTGGACCGAAAAAAATGAAAAGACAGCGCCTCCAGGACAATTTCCATTATTTGGCCGGCGCTGAGGGGGAGATTGCCAGTGCTGTAGCCCCATCAGGATTTAAATCAAAATAACTGCTCTCCGACAATTATTTTAAGTTCTATATTTATTTGAGACCGATAATTCGTTTCCCGTTTCTCCATGTAAAACAAATAAAAGCAATGTGTGTTTTTTTGATCATTTTAGACATATTTATTGTAATCATTTCCTTTATTGAATGAAACAAAAAAAGCGCGTGTCCTGTATCTAAGCTGAGACGGCGCAGATAGCGGACGGAATTCTTGTTCAATTGATGGTACTATTAGCGGCTGCAATCCATTCTCGGCGAAGCCCCTTTTTTTGAGCTTGAATTCAGTGTGCTGCCTCATTTCATGTTAAACTTCAGTACAATCTGCATATGTCATTTTCCCACAGTAAAAGAAAGCAGGCGACCCGGATTGAAAATGTAAAAATATGCATGTTAGCACACATAAACTGGGACAGTGGCTTGTTTACTGTACTAACTTCTTCCAATTGCACTGCAGCGCAGTGCAATTGGAAAAATATCCAAACTACCAACGTCTATAAACAGGAACTTTGGCAAATGGAATAATTCATATGGAATGAATGTGAACGAATGAATGTGACACCAAAATAAATAACTTCAGCCGAATAAAATGATTAGGAAACAAACCAACGACGAGTCGAAAAGAGAACTACTTTTTTCACTGATCGACTTGTCGAGAACGGAATCTCAAAAAAAAGAGTCAAACCATTAGCCAAACGAGTTCGGTTAATTAATTTAACGGCTTTATCTTATCGTAATGTTATTGTAAACCTCATCTTCCTCAACGGACTCGTCCCTGTGTGAGAGAAAAAGGACGTAAGGAAGGAAGGAAGCGAAGAGAAGAGAATGGAAGGATTACGAGGTCACTTTGATGTGTGCTGTGAAAAAAAAAACACTTAGTTAATTAGCTCTCTAATAAAATAATCTAGGTATAAAGCAGGAAGGTGGTCTACTTTATGAATCCGCCGCGGTGTTCGCTTCTTATTAGGTAACTTTGGGAGTTTGACCTCTCGGAATTTGAATTATTATTATTATTTCCCGAGTCCACCATGGGAAAAAAGACCTTGAGATCTCCGGGAGAGGAAATCATTTTCACTTTGCCTCCTTCCTCTAATGATATCCAGCCCTTTCCCTGCAAAAGCCATAAAATGCTAATCATCATTAATGTATTCTTCCTCAAAGCAAAATGATGTCAAAGCTGCTCGTTGGAGAAATTTCATAATGATCGCGGATGTGTCCCCCACCTTGTAAATTATGTCAAAAGCTAGATAGATAGATAGATAGATAGATAGATAGATAGATAGATAGATAGATAGACAGATAGATAGATAGACAGATAGATAGATAGATAGATAGATAGATAGATAGATAGATAGATAGATAGATAGATAGATAGATAGATAGACAGATAGATAGATAGATAGATAGATAGATAGATAGATAGATAGATAGATAGACAGATAGATAGATAGATAGATAGATAGATAGATATTATAGATATATATCTATATATTATAGATATATATATAGATAGATTTTCAATAACTAATAAAATAAGTGAACCAGAAACCTAGTGAAACCAAAAGATGATAAATAAATGGTAAAGTACAATAAACATAACGACAAACATTAAATATAAGCCAAAACATGTTTTATGACAAAAAAACAGAAAAACAAACCTAAAAATGTTAACAGTTAACAGAATATTGGCGATAAACCCTCAAAAATGAAAAGTAAACAAAAACAAATTCACATTCTGGAAATTGTGCAATTGTTTTTGTCGTGTTTTAAACAAAAAAGACCTAGACGTAGACTGAGGTTCATTAGGGACTATGCAGTCAGGTCTTGTCATAACGATCAAACATTAACACTCAAGGAGTAGCAGAGGCAAAGAAGCAGCCGAGGGCCACAAACGAGGGTCTCTTCATTTCTGACAAATGCTCCGGAAAATCAATGTTGTCCACGTCACCTTATGAATAGCGTCCGTATTTTCACGCGGCTCCAACTCACACATCTCGCCCCGCCGCTTGACAGCGTCTAATCTCGCAGCTTTGTTTTTTCAGCGTGATCCGTGGAGCCGAGCCGTGCCGCCGCTGCCGCATATCGAATCTATCAACCTTTAAAAGTTAACAAGTTGTCCAGGGAAATGCCATTTGTTACCAGTTCAATAGGAAATGTCAGAGGCTGATAAAACGGTGAAGGCTTATACGCATCAGCTGCGCCGGAGTGGAAAATGTGCAAAGAAACGCCAGGAGAGGCGTTTTGGTGGATTTCGTAGGGCCCCTCAAAAAAAAAAAGTTTTTGCTCTTATGTAAGATTTCTTTAAAATGGGAATTGTTATTGGTGAGGCTGTTCTTTTTAAACAAGGCATACCGAGTATCAGGTTATATTTTGAAGAGGAGCTGCTCTTTTGTCAATTCAGTTTAAGGTGAGCGACTCTGTAAAAGGATTTGTTCAATTTGTCTGTCTCGTCGATGTTTGATTCAGTCGGTGCGACGAGAGTCGGAAGAGCAGAATGAAAGTCTATATGAATGGGAATTTCCATGGTAATAATTTCATTCTGCCCAAAATAATTTGATGGAAATTGTAAAGTCACATTTGATATGAATTATGTCAAATGCCTTGTCACTTTTTGTCGCCATCAATTGAATCCTCAACCACTCACTGATTTGAAACTTAAGGAGCTTGTTGGGCGCGTTGACTCTCAAACTCGCGACTCTCCTCGTCCGGAAATGAAGTGGAGTCAGTGAATCCAGAGGCTCAGTGAATGCTTGTGGGTTATATTTTCTGTTTGCAAATTTAAAATCAATCGCTTTCCTGCTCGCTGAATTGAAACTCAAGGAGCTTGTTTGGACACATTTCTGGACACGAGTCGTCGTGTGAATTGCATGCGTCTGACTGCAGTTTCTGAGTCTCGAATGGATGACTATTTTAGCCGGAGTGACTCTTGACTCCTGAGTCATTTCAAATATTTGTTCACTACGCACAAAATTTAAAAAAGCAAATCAAGAATGAATGGATGAAACGAACAAACAAACAAATAAAATAATAATAATACATGTAAATATGTATAATTTTCATGCTGCTGCAATTTATATTAATAATAATTAATAATATAATAATAATTATTATTATAATAACAGTTATTATAACAATAATTTTGTATTTTAATAAGCATTTGATAACTTTATTTAGTTTAACTGTAGTAAAACATAAAATATGTACTTGTACGACTTTAAAAATAAATTGAACAGGTATCCTTAGAAGTCTACCTCTGCACAATGTTGAGTATTTCTTCACCGAAAATAAAAAGCAAATACCTTCAAATTCCACATTTGAATTGACATTTCATTTAATTTCATTATTTTTATTTCTTTACAAAATACAAACCTGAGGACCCATCCAATATCTGGCTCGGTGGCAGCTGGTTGAGGATTCATTTCAACAGTTTAAGGGGAGATCCAAGGCCACCACATCACCGTATGAATTTCATCGTTTTTCCGCAGATGTGGATTTTTATTGAAAGGAATAATAACGCCCCCCTCTCCCATCCACATTACCATAGATAAACTGGATGTCTCTGCTTTGTATTCCATCGAGGGAACAGGGACCACACACACACACACACATACCTCGGCACATTATTTTCTTTTCTTCACTTCCCTCCTCCCTGCTTCCTTTCCTCCCCCTTTTCCTCTCCTCTCTCTCTCACTTCACCTTGAGACATTGTCTTTGGGGGTCACGGCGGTGGGAATCCCCCAATGAGCGGATATCTTACCAGCTCCGGAGGGGGAGATCAGTTGATTTTCCAACGGGATCCCACTTTGGAAGTTGATATGTGACAGGGGAGCGTTTGGGGCTAACACACAACACCCCACCCCTCCCCGCACCACACACACACACACACACACACACACACACACACACACACACACACACACACCAACACACGCACGCACACGCCTAAATGTAGAGTATACCTCTTCTCTTCCTTTCTGCTGAACCCTCATTTTACTCATAACTCCACTTCTTGTTTGTAAAAAAAACCCAAATGACGAGATAGCTCCACGTAAAAATAAATAAATAAAAAATAAAGTATCGCGTGGAACGATAACGGCATTCGGGGAAAAAATAAGCATCTTAAAAGCTTAATTTTTTAAGTTTTCACTCCACTGTTCCTCGCTTTAACTTAATGGATTTGCGGAAGATTCCGTACTTTTTCTTTTTTTTGCTGAAGCGGCAATTTGAACGTGCCGGTAGATAAGCTTTGCCGTTCCCCGACCTTTAACGCTGCAATTATTAAAAAATTTAAAAATATATATTGAAAAAGTTATATACCAGTGCACTTCCGCCAAGGAGAAATTCATAAACTAAAAAAATAAAAGAACACTAATGTCAGTTTCTTTTAAACGCCAGGCATGTTCATTTACATAAGTTTATAAGGAGCTTAGCTTTCGGAAGACTTTATTCAACGCAATAATTATTTCCCTGTTGTTCACTTTCCCGGTGAGATAGTGAAAGAGTGATATCATTATTTCTTATATGACAGTGCTATAAATTGGTATTCATTCTGGATAGCTTAGCCAATCGTTTCGTTTTTTCACTTTTGATCATTTTTTACGAGAGATTTGTTATGGCAAATGAGTGGTCCGGTTGGGTAATTTACTCCGAACTTTAACTGAGGACGATATTGAAGTGTACTTAAAATGATAATCACTAATTATTACAGGAACTGCAAGAGTACATTCACCAAACCACCGAGCCTAATTTTGACTTTAGATGTTGCAGACATGTAAAATGTTATTAATAACTGTTATTATTAACTAACTTGTTATAAATTCACATTATAAAAAAAAACGAATAAATAATAATTATTGTTATGAAATAACATTGTAATAATTTAGATCGACTTATTTGTTGCAATTCATGTCCATATATATTCATCTGTACAGAAGTATCCCAACTATATTCATATTCATACCCACCAATACTAGCCACCACACTGCCACTTGCCTGCATGCCTTTTATACAGTATATTGTGTATATTTATATTTTTTAACCTGTTAAACTTTATTAAAAAGAAGCGAGAGCAATTAAATTGCAGTGCTCAAAACAAATGGTGCTGACTCCCAAATAATAATAATAAAAGGAGAAATAGAGGAAACAATTTTTCCCTCTCTAATTGCTGTTGTTGTCGGGTGAATTCCGGGACCTCAAAGCAGGGTCAAGGGCCAAAAAGGTCAAGGGCCCTTGTCTTGGATCCTGTGAAGCTGCTATAATAATTATGTTCATAAGTGGAAATTTCTGGTACGATTCGTTTTTCCAAACACTTTTTTAAATTAAGTCCTGAGTAATTATTAGTTTGTGAGACGAAGATTCACTCTTTTGCCAGAGTGACCCCCGACTTCTGAGTTGTTCAGAAGTCTTGCAACACTAGTTTAGATACAGTGCCACTGATCATGTATGGGCAAAAAAGTCACTGTTATATGTAGTCAATGAGTGAGGTGCCTGAATTAAGTCTGATTACAGAGTGTGTTCAGATTGTTTTATTTTTTATTTTTCTCTATACATTGCCGTGTTTTATTCTTATTCTTGAAATATTTATTTTATATTTTATGAAACAATATAATTGTTGGAAAACTGAGAAATTGAGAAACTGTTGGATCTTTAAACCTGAATCAGGTCAATTATCTGACAGCGGAGGGCACGACAGGAAATTTTACAAGAAGGGATGTTTCAACTTCAAAATAAACCAAGAGTGCGAGGCAAGCTTTGAAGTTTAAAGCAAAGGGCCAAATCGTTAAGAAAAAAAATGTTTTTTTTGAGCATTCCGGAAAAAAGGGCTTTTCTCCTAAATGGAATAAATGCTGTGCCCTCAAGAGGCTTGGCTGCAGGGGTCTAACACTTGATGGAAGGCCGTTTTTTTCCACAATCCCTTGCATAGGAAACTGTTCTTTTGTGCTATTTTATGACACATCTTGGTTAATTCTGATTAAAAGCCTCGAGTTCTCTCTTCTGTATCCCACAATATATTCTCAATATATTCACATGCTGGACAAGGGACAACCTTGGTAAACTTGTCTATACTTGTTTCTTGCAATTACTTGCTGAATATTATTATTAATACATATTATTACTATGTCACGATATATATTATATTTCCAAGGCTAATACTTGAAATAGTACTACCGAAATAGTACCAATGCAGATGGGTAGACCTTTCCATTGAAATAGTGGCCAAACCCTTCATTCTATTGGATTTTGTATGGATTTCTGTACCTTTTTTCGCTGGACATATATATATTGTATGTATATGGCTTCTACTGTTTTAGATATAGTGAGGAACCAATCTACCTCATAAGATAATAGCTGTGCTCCCAAGCCACATTCATCACTGCGAGCATAACTTAATTGTGTGACCAAATTTGGTTGCTAAGATAAATGTCCAAATGACAATTTTCCTGTCTTTTTAATATTTTATGAGAGCATTATATCTAGTGTTTAACCGCAAAGTACCCTTTGATTGAATTTATCATAAAGAACTATATTTGAATCAGAGGAAGACAGCGGTGCCTGGGAAAATAGATTATCTTTAATTGACGAATCACGTTGCTGCAATTAGTCTGCTGCTAAATCCGTCTTTATAATGTGAAGCTTTCTACATTTAAATGTTCGTCGCTATTTCGAGCCCCTTTCTTCGCTCCGTCTTCCACCGCGAATACGTGAATACCCCTTAAGTGTTTCAAGTAATGCAGCGTCTTTCAACAGCTGTGCCACGGCACAGAGCGAGCCAGGTGTGTCGTGAAAACGCTTTCAAATTCCATTTAAAAGGTGTAAATATTGAAAACAAGCTCGCGTGTTGCATGATCAAAATTGCAAAGCTGTACTAATTCATCAGTTCCAGATTAATTGAAACTCTGTGCTCATTGGGACAAGCTTGCGGCTCACAGAGAAAGTGAGAACTATAAGTAGTGATGCAAGCTTCCACTCTTTTTTTTCGAGATTGGGTTCCTGACGAGTCACTCAGTAAAACGAGTCGTTTGATTTTCTGTCTGCTTTAATTCAGCTGGTGTAACGTCCAACGTACGAGAGCCAGAACAACTGGTCAGCTCTGAGTTGTGAATGGAATCCTCACAGGAATCATTTAATTCTGTCAACATGATTTATTTTGGATGCAAAGAGTAAATCAGTCACATTCAATCTGAATTGTGCCAAATGCCTAGTCCTCAGTGTTCATTTTAAGCTTGCTCGCCACACCTTTTTGCCCGAATTAGTCACGCAAAAAAATGTGTTCTCACGTCTTTCATCGCTAACGAATAGTAGTCCATAACAATAAACACAGTTATACATGTTTTGTGGCGTCTTTAGAGGCAAACGGGATAAAAGTGCGATACCTTTAATCGTATAAAGTGTGCTGTGGCAGAAATGGCTGGGAAACACTGGAAACAGGGATACAGGTCTGGGGAGTCATACATCTGATCACTTGAGAAACCCTAACTCTCTTTTCCCAATAAGCCCAATCATCATTAGCGTTGAACGTAAGGGGGGGTTGCAATAAAAGGCTAAACTACGCAGCATCGGTGGATAGAGTAAATGGGAAAGTTTGAATTACCACTGCTGCAAAATCAACAGGGCAGTAAACCTGAGAACAGAGGGGGTGGAGCTGGGACGCCCAGATGCTGGAATGCCCCCGTGAGCCTTTTGGAAATGTCATGTGCCCAATTCAGAGAAACACAGTTGAGGAGAAGGTCCCCGGCCCCCGCCCCCTTGAATATACAATATTTGAGCGATAAAACTTGAGTAGGTAGACGGCTGGTGTCACTCCCCGATGGATGGTTTTTATAGCTGTATAAAGGCCTCATACCTTCAGTAGCAGGGTTTTTCAAGGGCTGGGCCGCAACCTGCTGGTGGGTGCGTGAGAGATTTTTAATTGAGTTGCAGAATAAAAATATTGCAAATAAAAAATTCGACAAACCTATTAACTGTGTCCGACTGTGATTATCGGAGCCCTCATTTTTGTGAAAAATGCATAAATGCTGTCTTTATTATTAACACATGTAAGATTCATCTTTCAGGATCTTTTATTCGTCACGTGCAGTCATACAAGCAGTGCAGTGAAATGACAAGTAGGAAACTCCAAGGGCAGAGTTAGTGTTAAAGAATTTGAATAATTGAATTATATGAAATTATCAGAAACAGAATAAAAAGAAATCAAATTAATTTCATTTGTAGAGGACTTTCGTTAACCCAGCAATTTTCATCCAAAATGATTGAATGATGAAGAAGGCAGAAAACAAATGAAAGAAAAATCCTATTATACATATATACAGTATATATATATATATATATATACACACACACACACACACCGATTAGCATGGACTCCACATGATGTTCCTTGTGGTAGAACAAAACCTACTGCCTAGCTGTCTTTTGTTCCTTTGTTGTTTTTTTCTGCATTATCATTATTGATCTTTAGCATTGACTATGTTGTGCATTTACAGACTCTAAGGGCCTATTCATGCTAGAATCTTGTACCTTTTTGCACCCTTCAAGGGCCCTTAGAAGGTTTTGCTACGGTCGTGTCTGGGGCTTTCCTCGCAACAAAAGCTGCAAAAGATGCCAATAATCAAAAGCTAAGGCAAGTTAGGGATAATGTGGGATATTCATGCTTATTGCATGGCTACTTATGATGGAATATTGTTTTGAAATGATTTTATAACTAGTATGCCCAATTTTAGACAAAGCTAGTCCACAGCAACTGAGCTAACTATTCACACCCTACATGTGACTAACCTATTGACTGTTATTAATGTGAAATTAGGTATATCCACATTCATCAACCCTTCCCTTGAAATTTCCATGTAACGTCACAAAAAGGCGCCACTAGCTAGTGTTAGCTAAGTGTTATGCTTGAAACCTGTCCTGAAGTGAGTGTGTGTGTGTGTGTGTGTGTGTGTGTGTGTGTGTGTGTGTGTGTGTGTGTGTGGGCGATTATGCGCCGAGGCGGCGTTCCGCATGAATATGCATATCTTCCCCATAAAATGCGATACCTTGACGCCCATTCACGCTTAAAAAAAAAAAAAAGTGCACCATGGTTAAAAAGGGCACCGGGGCAAAGGGGCAACCTCTGACATCAAATATTTACATTCCTATGTCAGAGATAATCATGTGAAACAGGTCAGTGCAAGTGAGGTCCAGGATATGCAACCATTCAATCGTGTTTTGTAGAACGTTTGGGAGTCTGGGTCACCATTTGTTGTGAGTGTTGTGGCTTTTACCCGCTCAGATTTGCTTATTAGCAGACTAGTTGTAGTAGTCTAGTTGTAGTTCACAGATCCTAGTTCTGTGAAAAATGTGATCCTGTTTGGTGACATCTCACTCTGAACTGAACTGAACTCCATATCCAATCCCCAATAGTTTAGGAGCGATTGCAATGGCACATGCAGTATGTAGAAAGAATCCAGTGGCAACCTCACGAGGGTGCATGGTCCCAACCCTCCTGTAAACGTAAGTAGAGCTCAGCTCACATTTGGAGACGCCACAATTTCCCACGGCGGGCGGTGGCACCGGCCCTCCTTTTAAAACTTCAAAGTCTTTTGGCCGTGTCGTCAACTCGCCGCCGCATCTAAGCTGCGTCCTTTCGCTCTCTGTCCGTTCTGCGGGGACGACAAAGAACAACAGGGAGAAACTAATCCCCCGTCTTTGTTATTCCAACCTGGGGATGAGGCGAGGTGCGGTAATGAGCTATTTGAGTCCTGTACCGTTACTAACTTGAAGAGGTGGTTTTGGTCGTTGCACCCTCTCAACATTAGGTAGATTGAGAGAGTCTATCTACAGTATCAATCTATCAATCTATCAATCTATCTATCTATCTATCTATCTATCTATCTATCTATCTATCTATCTATCTATCTATCTATCTATCCATCCATCCATCCATCCATCCATCCATCCATCCATCCATCCATCCATCCATCCATCCATCCATCCATCTATCTATCTATCTATCTATCTATCTATCTATCTATCTATCTATCTATCTATCTATCTATCTATCTATCTATCTATCTATCTACAGTAGTTACAGGAATTTATGAATATTATTAAGTATGAAAGAAAGAGTATTTACTTTTATCATTCAATCGAATGATCTATAGAAGTCATGTTCTATCAATCAATCACTCAATAAATCAATCAACAACAGACAAAAACCTTGTGAGGAAAAAGAGGGTTTCCCTCGCGGCGCCATCACTAGGCGGGTGCTGACCGCACCGGGTGACACCAACCCTAGTGGTGCCGCTGTTGGCTCGTGTCAACAGGTCTGCAGTGACTGTTAGCGTCATCCCTTTGGACCATTGGACATTAGGGTTGCATTGTCACAATTTCAAACAGCGGAATCAAATTGAATTATTCCAAAACCATGTAAAAAACTATTTTCAAAGCAATTTCAGCAAATGGTACGAGAGTTGCTATTTCCTTAAAAATTCCAGAACAACATTTGAGTCATGTAAATAGCCTCATAACATTATCTCCATACTAAGGCAAAATACTGCGTTAAACTAAAACTGACGTTTATAATAAGTGTAAGGAACGCTTAAACTTCAAAAAGCAGTATTTGAAATTTGAAACAAGTGCCAGCAATATTAAAATATACTATATTAATATTAATAACTATATTCAATAGTATATTTAAAATATATTTATAAATAATATAATTATATTTATGTATTTTGTGAAATTAAAAACAAAGGCCATGAAAAAAAGTAAGTCAGTTCTTTTTTCTTTCTTCTCCTGATACATTCCCTTGCAAGTCGTAAACACTTAAACGCTAAGCTCCTGTGAAACGTTAGCACCTTGCTTCAAGTTACGTTCCCCTCTGGCTTTGGTTTCTGATACGAGACGCTCATTAAAAAGGAAAAGAATGTGGCAGGGATTTGTCTCAGTCGGCCGAAGACAGCACCGCCGCGGCAGCGGCTCCTTCTTCGCGGCGCTAATAAAACCTCATGAGATCCATCGACACCAGAGGGCTCGTCTATGGATCCGTTACAGCGTGCCTTCAACATCGATTTGTGCGAGATTATGCCTGGACTAAGATCGGTTTCCATTTTTTTATTTCGTTACGCTGATGATGCCTCGCTCTCTGTCTCCCGTAATGGAACGCGAAATGCCACCGAGACGTCTTTAAATTCGACCCCGTTTCCACGGATTGTACCTTGACGGCGGACTCAGATTGTCTTGGCGGGGTCTGACATTCCTAAATGCGCTGGGTGGCACCAGGCCTCGGCAAGCTGCTCCGTCCTACCCACCATATGGCGTCTTCACAGCCCCCACCCCGCTGCCTCCCCCGCTCGCTAATTAGTCGTTTACACATACGCCAGGTCCGAAGCAACAGAATGTCAGGGTTGCTTTCAAGCTCCAGTTGTTACGTCAACACTTTGATAACGTATGACGCATAGTGCAAAGGAGTTGACTCACAGTTGGTAATTCATTTGTTGTAAGGACTATTTAGACGTAACCATTTTATTCACTTCACACTTGCACATGTGTCCGATTCAAATGTGATGATGTGTGATCGGTATAAATTGGTGACTCGCAAACGAGTCGTTCATCGCGAATGACTCTGAGTTGGGTTCGCTTCGTTCGCAGCCCTGGAACCCGCAGCTCTTCAACCCACAAAACTGAAAATGTTCACGGATAACAAACGAGTGCCGAGATAAAAGCGTTTGGTGTAACTCATGTTGAATGCGACTGACTTCTGCTTTGCATTCCATGGGAATTTGAGAGAATTAGGCGAAACCATTTCTTTGGGAGCCACACTTTTCATTCTTCGGCCGAAATAAGAAACCGACGGAACTGACGTTTACGACTCTCGTTCGTCACTCAGCAAGGCCTCCCTCCCTCGCGAACCGCGCGTTGCACCACCTGAACCAATCGAACAAAGAGCGGAAAAATTGAACGATTATTTTTCCGAGGGACTCGTCAAGAACCGAAACAAAAAAACCCACTTGTTGAAGCACTACAGTACTAATGACTGCAGGGTGGAAAATCATAATAATTTCTCTTCTCTTAGTGAATTAGACCTTTTTTTTTCTAAGGATGTTTTAATACGAAAACAATTCATAAAGAGATACTTTGAAGTGTTTGGCTCAGCCGCCGCATTGTTTTCAACAAGATTATAAAAACCACCTTAATCACTTCCGAGAAAAGTATGTTAAACCTCTTTAACACATTAAAAGTACAAGTACAAGGAAATAAAGTACTTGCCCTAATGGTTAATGGAGACAAATGCACAAATATTTATCCTTACACACAAATGTTTATATATTCAGAATTCAGAAGATAATTCGTCTTTAAATCTCTTTTATGGAAAAGTGGAGCAAAGAACATCCCTGCATGCCAAACCCCTTCATCCAAGCCTTTGAAAACAGAACAGTCATTCGGAAGAATACATCCTTTCAACTTTAAATGCAGGTGCCTCGTAGTAGTCACTACTACTATCAAACAGGAAATAAGGCTCCGGTTGATAATTTAATGACGTTATTAGCAGCGCCGTGATGAACAGTGATAAACAAAGCAGGTCCATTATTGTGCTGACTGTGGAATCAATGTATTGCAGCAGGGAGTGCCATAGCAAACATAAAATAGCTGAGCTAAGAGTAAGCAAGGTGAAATGTAGTTTTAATATCTTTATAAAACACTGGAAATGGGCCGGTCACTTGAAGAGGTGGACGTAACCAATTGCAAGTACTCTCATTACTGTAATTAAGTCGTTTTTTCATGAGAACTATAAGTAGGGATGCAAGCTTCCACTCTTTTTTTGAGATTGTGCTCCTGACGAGTCACTCAGTAAAAAGAGGCGTTTGATTTTCCCTTTTTTGACTGAGTAATTTTACTTTTACTTAAGTAGGGTCTAAATGAAGTCAAGAAGTTCGGTACATTTGCTGCTGAGTGAATTATTTATTTTTGCTTTAAAATGATCAACGGATATTGCGAGCTAGAAAAAAATAATTATAACTTGGACCAGACAATCAAATGCATTGCATCAGAACGGGACACGCAGATCAAAATGCCATGCATCACACCCACAGTTTCCATAAAAAAAAAAAAAGCAATAGTGAAGGTCCACGTGTCCTGGAAGAGTTCAATGTCCTGGGAAAATTTGTGAAATTCTGGTCAAATATTATTTGTGTTTATTGAGCTTACAAACAATTGATAGGCAGGCTATATGAATAACGAAATCATCAAGGCTTGTAGATTTATAATATTTTTAATAACTATTCAAAATAAAACAATTCCCATCAGTAAAGCTATTTAAAAATTAAATACATAAATATTAAAAATATTACAACTTGAAATAAAATCATTTCGATTAATGAACAAGAAGTAACAAGTGCGGCCGCTTTAATTAACATTTCACTTCAATAAAATTGAGATAAAATCAAAAACAAAATAAATATGCCAAGTCGGTCTAAATCTAAATAAATAATAAAGTTTGTGGTGTTGTCCGTCTTTGTCAACACGTCTCGTCTACATCTTTTACACGATGGATATTTACCGTCTGCTTTGGGTCAGAACTTAAATATCCATAAAAAGGCCAAACTATGGATGTATGTGGGCCTGTTGTCAAGGATACGTCAGCTTTCTCCTTCTCCTTCAAGTTTTGGACGTTGCTACCCTGTCTCTGCTGACGGTGTTTCCAAACGCAACCTAACCACCAGGGAGGGGGGGCGGGGCTAATTTCAACATTGACAAATGTGATTGGTTAGTGCTGAAAGGTCCGTTTCAGATCGTCCAAACCCATCGGCTTTCCGTTGCAACTTACCGAATGCCGAAATGAACAGCTCTGCACGAAGACTTTATCGAAATGATCGAGTCTATTTTATTTTGACATCGGGGGGGAAAAAAATATGGCGATAATTATCGTTATTGTTTTATCGCCGAGAACTAATTAAATTTGTGCTTAGAGGTAATTATTTTCACCAGACAGAGCCGGAGATTGGTGTTTATACCTGTTATAATGGTATTTCCAACATGGCACATATGCCTGGCACTGTTTGAGTTCATAAATTCAGAATTTATTTTTAAATTATGAATGTGTTCTCATGTATTTTCCAATGTTATTGTACATCTTTGACAAATCTTTCATTTCATGCTTTGCCAGACATATACATAGACATATATTTGCCTTTGCCAGACAATGAATTAAGTTCCAACTGTAGAATAATTTCCTCTCTTCCTTTTTCAGTTAATTGAATGGGACGTGTGTAAGGTGACCTTGGGGTAACTAAGTAACTTTTACTTGCACTTTTTAAGTGAGCTACTTTTACTTGAGTCATTTTCTACAGAAGTACTTTTACTTTTACTTGAGTACAATTTCAGTATCCCTGGCGGTCGGGATGCAGCGAAGTGAGCTCGCCGCGGTTCCCCCGTAACTGATGATGCCGACTGTATTATTTGTGAACCAAGCCGATTGTAATTTACTGGCAGATGTCATGCGGATGTGTGAAAGTTGTGGTGATGTGTTTAAAAATGAATTAAATCGTTGACTTTAACTATTAGGCACAACAAAAATAAATAAATCGTTTTTGTTTTCGTATCAGCCCCACTTTGGAATCGGCCAGTAAACGTGACATCGATTTACACTTTCCCAGGATCGTCGAGACAAATTGGTTAAGGGTCGGGGCACCGTCCTTCTCAGCTGGCATCGACCAATAGACCTGTCGGTCGGACGGAGAACATGCCCAGGGGTGACAATAAACCTGCTCTCAACTACACACAAAGTTTACCAAACTTTGTGTGTAGACTCTGCAAACGTAAGAACAACTGCTTGGTTTTGTTGTTCTGTGGTTGTTGACCGCGTTCTCAGCTGAAGGGATTCTTTTCTGCTGTTGTGGTTGTGTAGCCAGCACGTCGTACCGCCGTGTATCAGAATGAGATGGAACTAGAGGACACAATACAGTACTTACTTCCCTTACTTACTTCTCTAAAGACGCCTTGTCGCCTCTTGTGCATTTGGGTTAATGTACAACAATATATATCCAGCATGTATTGTCAACATTATTATCATTTTATGTGTGTTTTAAAATAAATGGAATGGACAAGTGAACATTTGTGTAATTCGTTTTACATTTAGGTGTCTAACACATGGCTTTCTCCAGATTTTACTCGGAATGTTTCTTCTCGTGAACTTCAATTCATGTCAATCATCTAGGGTCCATAACGAGACAAATTATTAATGCAATATGTAAAACAAATATCTGCACAAGTACAAGTCTAAACTCATAAAGGTTACTAATAATTTATGATCATTTCTTGCTGCTTCTTCTTTCGAAGCTGCTTTGCCAACATGCACCGGCTCCCGATGAGGCCATGGAGCGGTGTGTGAAGAGGTGGATGCAGCTCAGACAGAGCTGGAGGGAGAAAGCCAAGAAGCTAGAGTTGGGTCGTTCGCGAACGATTTGTTCTTTTGGACCAAATATTTGAAGTAAACAAAAGGAACTGAATCCTCCCCCGGAACCACGTGTTTGTTTGAGTCTCCACGTTTCGCCAAAAGCTACTGCTAGAGGTCGTTCGCAAACGAATCCAGAACTGTCCAGAACTGTTTCCCACAGTTCTTTGAGTTCCTTCGATCGGTTGATTGGTTACCTCTTGTATTTTATTTATTGTATTATTTTCTCGTATTTTCGCAAGGATGCTGTTTTCCAGCATATATGTTTCAGCTTGTATGATTCTATGGCAGCCCCTTATTGTTATTGTCAGAGAGAGAAGAATGAATTAATTCTCGGCATTTTGAAGCCCAAAACCATCTGGAAAAGCAACTTCAGCATTACACACAAACACGGTTACGTCGTGTCTGAACCGCGCTGTCACAAATACCTCGTGCTTGAAGTTTGTTCCAAAGATTGAGCGATTTTAAGACCGACGTGCCAGTCCGAAATATGTCCAACCCGGCTAAAGCTATCAGGTAAACATATTTTGGCGTAATCTGGAAACTTGGTTGAGGTTTTGTTTAAACTGCAATTTAATAAGGATCTTGCGGTTTAGATTTCATCCAAATCATTCCACATAAGGAGCAGATATTAGTGAAAAACAGAATAAATATACAGTTCTTCTGGTTAACTGACATCACATGTGTTATTGGAAATTGAACGAGATGAGATTTACAGTTGGACGCTTTATGACGTCATCATATTATTCACAATAAATGTACAGATTCTGATTGGGAATGTCCAGTTGGTCCGTGTCCAGGGTACGGAGTCTACCGAGTCATTCTGTTCAGCTTATTACCTGATAGATGTCAGTAGATCTGTTCGACTGATATTTTAAATCCGTGGTCCAAATGAATAGGAAATAAATCTTGAAGTCGTCTGAGCGTCCCTCGACCACACTGTAATGTGCGACTCGATGAGCTCAAAATACAAGGTGGTGTCGGAAAAAAACAGAAGCCGTGCAATGGTAATTACCCACAGAAATATCACAGAAAAATCTAAGACAATAAAGAAGCACAATCCAAAAATCGAGTTGGAAACTGTTAAACGCACCCAACACGACTAAACTGGACCCTGTGTATTGCTGCCTGCAGCTGTATTTACTATTATTATTGCTTATGTTTGGCACTTTTAATATCATATTTTATGTCGGCATTTCCATTTTGTTGAAAAACGACACAATTTGAATGAATGTTGTTATGGAGTGAATGTTGAAAAGTGAGACATTTTAGTCTTTTGCAGATATCTGGATTTGGATGTTGTCCTGAACCGGTACGGTCCAGTACAAACTGGGACATCTGTTCACCCTAGTTACAAGTCTCATGTGTAGTAGTACATCGTAGTCAGGCACAAACAAATTTTATTTTGCAATGGCCAACTGTATTTCTCAAATAATATATAGCCTATACCCAGACAATAATTGATTTTGGGGGGAACAACAAAGTGGAGAGCCAAACTTGTTTGAACATCGTTGTACGCCAGGGGACTTCCTGCACGGACTTCGACTGCAGGGAGGACTCACTGAACGGACCCACTGCAAGAACGAGTCATTCGCGAACGTGAGACTCACCGGAAATCGTTTGTGAATCTGTGAACGAAACAGTGAACAAATCCTTTTCGTGAACTGAATCAAAATATTTGTGTCCCTGAAAGGTATCGGAACGCCCACCACGAGAAGAAGCAGACGGACTTGTTCACCACAGGACAGAGGGAGCCAGAACACCACATCGGCCATATCGCCGGCGACGGGGTGGTGCAAAGCGATGGGCTGCAATGCATTTCAAACTGAGCGCGGCTTCATCAAGCTGCAAGGGGCGGAAGGACGACAAGCTGACGGTTTCACGGCAACAAGGAAAGTTGAGCAGGTTTCCTCATTAACCAAATGAGCAGTGCCGAGCTCTGGGCGACAGCCAATAGGAGGGGTAGACATTCTCTTTCCAAGGCGCTGATCCTTGGAAAATGCACGCTCAGACCACTGCATTGTTCCTATTTTTTTAAATGAAAAACGTCACTTAAACTATCGACAAAATAAGGAACACATCATTTTATATTTCTCCAATAAGGACAATTCTTTATTTTAAAGGGCAGATGGCAAGATTATTTACGTATTTTTTTTTCAAGGGGTGATTATTTTGCCAAGTAAAGAAAACTACAATTTTAATAAAATAAAAATTTTGACACAGCACCATCTATCTATATAATGTATATTAAATATGGAAAAGGAGAGAGGTTTGAAATGTTTGGTGCACCCAGAACAGCCAGTCGATTTTGAGCTGACACGCTCACAATGACCAGTTGCTGGTGGTGTGCCCGCACCGCGACGAGACGAGAGCTGCTTGGCTTCACGCTGCTGCCCCTTCGCCAGCGGTGTGGCCCTAGAGACTGTAGTGCTATGATGAAAAAATAAATTGCCAAATCTGTCAAGATCAGTCAATGTCTGCTTATTTATTAAGGTTTTAACAGCTGATTGTGTTACGATATAAGGCAACATAATTGAACGATATAATGTAGTTATAATAATTGGGCATTGTGTAAATAAAACATTTTTTTTACATTAAGGGCACGGCATTATGAGCACTACTACTACACTACTCTATAGACCTGAATATATAATTTCATTCTAATTAAATTATTTACATTATTTACATTATTTTCTTATTAACGTATAACTTTCTACATATATACATATAAGAGGGAGCGAGAAGTGCAAGCTCAAACCCCAAAGAAAGGAATAAAATGTTATCCTTGGAAAAAAGTAAAAGTTGTTTTTTTTAAAAAGAAATTCGTACCATGCTCAGCTATACAAGGCCCCTACTCGGCTCAATGTACTCTGGCCGATTCTGAGCTGACCGGTGCAAACAATGCAAAGCCGTGTAAAATTTCAGGCTTGTGCAGTCGGGCCGTAATTTGGCCGAATCATCGGGTAGTTTTGAAATGGAAAGAATGAAAGACTGACATTGTAACGAGAGAGAAATTAAATTGCAGAGACTCAAATGGACAAAAATAGTTCATTTTGCCCCTTTATAGTGTGGTACATGATGAAAGACAACCAACGCCTGTGTCTGATTCACCCTTTGATGCCCTGATGTCTAGAATCTTTGTGCGATAGCGTCAACAAAGAGCCCAGTGACGATGATGCTTCTCCATCTCGCTGACACAGACGGGTCTGTTCTAGCTCTTCCCTGCTCCCTCCTCCTGTTCCTGCCTTCCGGTAGAGCAGCGTAGAAGGAGTGTGAATCCAAACGATGCGCACAGCCCAACAAATTCAGAACCAGATTGAACTGGTTGAAACCCTCATGATACATTTGGAGGAGGCCAAGGGATGTCTTCAACCCGCAATGATTGTTGCCATCTGGGGGATCCCTAAGGGTATGGACAGCCACCTCATGGGAGTCATTGGGTCCAATAACTGCTCTGCATAGTCATATAACGGCCGAGGACCAAGAGGCAAACATTGTTCCATGGTAATGCCCCAATGCACACAGCTTTAATATATATATATATATATATATATAGTATATATGTATTAAGGGGCAAACGTTGTTCCATATATAAATATATATGGTGTGTGTGTGTATATATATATATGAAAACAAAATTTATATATTTATTTATTTATTTATAAAGTTATATATATACAGTATATATACATATAACTTTATAAAGTATATCTATGGTCAAAATAAAAGAAACACTGCATGGAAAAGGGGTTTGACTTTGAGGGAAGTACAATGTGGAAGGGTTAGATTGATGCTGTTTATTTTCAGACCTGTACTCCAGCTGGTGTCCAGGGTCCTTGGGGACATCCCTGGTGGTGTATCATGTTTTATTTTGCTTTTCATCCCCAGTGAAGGGTTTCTTCAACTCTGGGGTGGAGTTCATTCAGTGTGGTCACTGCTGTGTACACAATGTACACTGAAATTGACTGCAGGTGAGGCCTGGGAAGCAAAGATGGCAGAGCTGTCATTCAGAAACTACTTGTATCCAAGCACGAAAACACAAACATTCATGAGATGCATCTGGTGGAAAGCGTACAAAACCTGAAACTCTGAGCAGTGGACAAAGTATTAGAGTCTGATGAGTCATCTTTGACCTTTTTTCCTATATCCGGATGGGTTTACGTCCGGAGAAACCACAAGGATGCCTTCAACCCACGATATCTGCTGCTGACTCTTATACATAGCGAGGCATCCATAATGGTATGGGCAGCCATCTCATGGGAGTCATTGGGTTTAATAATTGCTCTGCATGGTTATATAATGGCCACAGACTATGAGGCAAGAGATTATGCTCCAATGCACCAAAATTCAATGCATAATAAATTCCAGAGCGGTTTCACGAACACTAGGTTGCAGTCAACCTGCTACCATGGCCTCCAAAATCACCCGATCTGAACTAGTTGAACATTTATGGGGACTTCTCCTTCATACCTCGAAGAACTGGAGGCTTTTCTTCTTGAAGAATAGCGGCATATCCCACCACACACACGCACGCACACACACACGCACCCACACGCGCACACACACGCACACACACACACACACACACACACACACACACACACACTTCAGGACAGTTTTCAAGCATGGTTTATACCAAACTAATCATTTAAATGACTCGGGAGCCTGGGGTCAATGTTCGTTTGTTTGTTGTTTGTTTGTTTGTTTGTCCGCTTGTTCATTCATTCCTGACTCGGTAACTACAGCCAGTCACACAGGCCTTTAACCCAGAAATAACGGGTTTGATTCAGAGAGTAGCTTTAATCTTCGTGAAACCTTCTTGTTATTATTATGTGTTATTACATAATATTATAATATATTATTATTATTATTATTATTATTATTGTAATTATTATTGCTCCTATATATATATTGTGATCTGTCTGGTATATACACTTATCGTACAGTATATAGTATATGTGCGCTGTTCATTGTTTTCATCGTCCTGGTCAGAAGACAGCTGTTCTGATAACAGACAGGTTCATATTCAGTAATGGGTATAAAAAAGGCAGAAAACATAAACATTGAAATTTCACAAGACAATTTTTATCTTCAACCGAAAACAGATTCACAAAACCCATTTTGTTTCCCATTTTCCGTGCCCTTTCTCTTACTGCTGTCCTTACGCTCATCGCTCCGCTTTCCAGCGATACTCGAAATATTGTCAGAACATTCACACTCTCAGGAACAAATTGCTGAAATGGAGACCTCGTTCCTGTCACAAGCAGCCTTTTGCACTGTGCTCCTTGGTGGGGAATTATCATAATGATCGTGTTAAGAAAGTCTGGAGGCCAACCGCTCGCATGTCAAAGTCAAAAGGAGTCTAAAGTGTTGCACGCCGCGCGTGCTGGATTGGTCAATTTGCGATTCCCGAAATTTCCGTTTTTAACATGGATGGAGTCAATCTTTCCCGGGAGCACTGCACACCGCTCGCTACCGCCTTCTAACTCCACCCTACATTGCTAACCCTCGCCCTTAACACTGGTTAATTAATTTTACATGCCTTGCGGTCATGCTCACCCTCCAAAGGGGCAGACCCATGCCAAAACAGAATTTGATACGATTAGGGCTCTGTGTTGGGTAACTAGAAACAACTTTCGCCAACAAGTTTGAATCCATGAACTCGGGACTCAACGGTGGTCGAACAAAGACGCGTTCTCCGTTTGGTTGGCTGGCAGAGGATGGAGAATTAGATTTCAATGGAAGCTGAAGACCAGGGAGGACGGTGTGGCAGCGGAGGGGCAGCTGCCAGTAGCGCTGCCTGAAGGGGGACTCGCAGGCAGAAGCCGAGGAGGACGTTGAGGTTACGGAGACATTGGCGACGATGCAAATACGCTGGTATCTGGTGGATGACGGCGGCATGAAGAAATACACTAGTTTGTGTATTGATGTGTGGAGGCTGGGAGCGTTTTACCCCTGCGATGAGAGATTTTGGCGGGTGATGGGTCACTTTTTGTGCGCAAAATGGTGGCTCCAGTGTGATTGAATTGATCCAAATGCATAGGACATACCTTAAAACAACAACAGAGAGCTCTTGGAAGAGTTCTGAAGCTAATAAGTTAACTTATTGCAGAGAAACTGCTCGAGAACCTCCCAGAAGACTCCTTGTGAAATTGAGCATTTTAAATTTTTTCCCCAGGAAATCATTAAATTCAGCCTTAAATTACCATTCTAACCTAGTAGTGTGGCCTCTCATTTACCCTGATTTACTTTCAGCCGATTTATACTACAATTGCAATCAAACATTTGATAGGACAAAAAACCAAAACAAACAAAACAAAAAAATTGATTTACTAAACACAGTCCCGGGAGGGCGGATCTCGGACTCGCACTGATTCCCACTTGATTCACACACGCACACGCACGCACACGCGCACACACACGCACACACAAACACAAACACACACACACACACACACACACAAATACACACACACACACACACACACAAATTCACGCACACACACACACACTAGGCCCCGGGGTTGTTGCAGCGACTCTGAATAGCGGCCAATTGTCTTTGAGCCATCATTTGCATAAACTTGCCCCCCTAGACATCGCCCGGGTTGATTGGCAGCCTGCACAGTGAGAAACAAAGCAACAAGCCGGGAGGGGCTCTCCAGTGGATCTCAGTCAGATCAAGTCAGGGCACATTGGGGAAAAAATAAACAAAACTCACGTTTGATCGACTTGAAGTCTATACTAGATCTAAAATGGCGTAAATTGGAGCGATTTAAAATTCCGCTTGATGCTAACTTTCAGGACCCGGCACTCCAGAATGAGAGCCCATTTGTCCCCTAACGCTCTGGCAAGGTTGTGTCCATGTGGTCAGGTGTGCGGGGGCTTGACCAGTCCATGTTGAGCTTCCTCGCACACTAAGGAGCCTGGCACCGGGGTCAGCAGTAATGGCCGCCGCCAGATGGTACCAATCCGCCGGGGGACGAAGGACACCGTCACACCAGGTCGCAGTTTAACTCCAGAGCGCGCATATTGCCGCATTATTTAATGCCTGATTACATGCATCATTTATCACCATTATGTCTTGATAAAAGTTTGATGCAAAAACACAACAGAGCCACACTGAATATTCACACTTTGCCCTCTCCTGTCTCATCAAGCCCCAAGGAGGGTTGAGGGAGGAAAGCGAAAGAGAGAGAGAGAGAGAGAGAGAGAGAGAGAGACAGAGAGAGAGAGAAGGAAAAACAAAATGCGTGACAGCACTGAACTTTCATTTAATGATCATTTTTCTTTAATGGAGAATGAAAATAGACTGATAAGGCAAAGCAAACAGAGATAATGAATATTCCAATGAAATCCCGTAATGATACATCTCCTCTCGGACTAAATTGCATATTTTGCATTTGTGGTGATAAATAGATTTTCTCCATGTTTTTGAAGTACAGTGAGACGGGCCTCCTTGACATCCGAAAACGAGACAAGCAAATACTATTGAGGCCTGATCAGTTTTGACAGCAACCTTATCTTTTGTGAGGGGCGCTCGTCGATATTAATTCCAAATTTAAAGCTGTACTTTGTCCATAGAAATAGAACTAGGGTGACCACCTGTCCCACATTTTGCGAGACAGGCTGCAAATTGGAACGTTTGTCCCACAACATTCCGCTAATAATAGCAAATGTCCCAGCATTGCAATGATCAGGCCTATTTCTTTTTTTTTTTTTCATTTATTGTTGTCGTCAAAATCTTTATATAGCCTTTTAACCGTTCACTTCCATCCTCGTTCCCAAAATTAGAGTCGCATTTAAACATTTGCCACATTTTGCACAGAGGCGACTGCCCCATACCGATGGAGGCCGCGTTGACGCACTAGATTCACCTAATGTGTGTGGGGTCCGCAGTGGACCAAACCACTGTGAGGCATATCTTTCAAAACTTAAAAACCGTTTCGCTTCCATAATTAGCACAAGTGCTTTCACTGCATATTATTATATTTAAAATGATGTAGTTCTGCTTACAATAATATATAGAAGGGGAAAACTCAGTTTTTCCCAGGAAGGGAGGTGGGGGGGTCCATCCGTAATTTCCGGCTGTGGAGAGCGCACAGCACAGATTGCACAGTCCGTCATTCTTTATCATTCTAAAGCTACTTGGTAGAAAGTTGGTAAAGAGATGTGAAGGTTTGGTGAAGGTACACAACACCGGCACCGCAAAGGAGTTCTACACTCACATTGTGAAAGGAGAAGTCCCGGCTCGAAGCTGCCCGAAGCAGCAAGAAGTACAAGTTTAATAAGCATTAATTTGGTAAGAACACATTTAATCTTTTGGTTACATAGACCTATGGAAAGTTGTTTAGTCTCTACTTGGAATATTGGTCTTTTTCTCTTGTTAACTATTCTTAAAATGTGATTTTTAACCAAAATATTAGACTATTATATTAAATTCATTATTTAAATTGGATTAAATACAGTAGGTCCAGTGCCATAAAATGGATAATAATATGATGAACCCCACCACGATATAATTCAGGTTAACATCCGACACCACTGCAAATAGGCATTCCATATAATATGAAATTAATATTAACATATCCATAATTGTCATTTCTCTATCGAGTGTGTGTCCCGCATTGTCCCGCAAAATGACGTCTGCTGTCCTGCAACAGAACAATAATGATGTGGTCACCCTATAGAGAACCCATCCCTCAATATCTACAACCAGTAACATAATTGTATCATATAGCATAGTAAAGTATTGTAGCATCTCAAGAATTTCAGTTTCTCAATGATAAATCTGTGCTCTGTGGGAACGCTAATACTAGTCATGATGCAAGACTCGAAAACGATTTGTTCATAGCAAATTAATCTTATAAATGACCCCAGAGTTGGGAGTCACTCCGGCAAAAGAGTGTCTCGTGAGAGGGTTAATCTTTGACTGAAAATAATTACTGAAGACTAACTTAAAGTCCAAGGCTAAAAAAACTAAAAAGGCCAGGTTATTTGCCATAATTCATATTGAAAGTGAATGATTCGCGTATCACCCAAATAGATCATTTTCGCAGAATAAAATGATTCTTGTGAGAATTTCAGAGAATGAAGAATCGACTCTTCTGACTGTTGTTTATCATTCAGCGGAAGTAGTCCGGACTGAATCACACGAGTCAAACAAAGAGTTTCACATCAGGAACCAAATCTTAAAAAAAAAAAAACCTCAACCTTTCATCAATAATACCAAGACTGCAGCAGAGGTTAATGAATTATTGCATTTTGCAATAATAAGCTGGGTCCCCGAACAGGAATAAGCGTGAGAAGACAACGTTCCGACTGATGGTTGTACCCATCGTGTCAGCCGTGCTCCGCTTATACTTCTACTTCCCAACATTATACGGTAAACTTAAAAGCCACCACGCTGTTCGAAAAATCAAATTTGACTTTCAGCGCAACGGGGAACAAATGAGTTTTTTTTAGGTGGCGTGCAAAATTTTGATTGGATTATGTAAAGCACAGATTGAATTCTGAACCTATTTGACTGAGGCTCCGTCGAGGCCGTCCAGGGACGGAGCCGTTCATTATGAATATTAATTGTTAATAATTATCCTCCTCCTCGGGGTAGCTCCCGGTTTCAGGACCGCGGTGGGAGTTGATTTGGGAGGGAGGGAGAGAGAGAGAGCGAGAGAGAGAGAGAGAGAGAGTCAAATTTGGTTGCGTTAACTTGTCGGGAAAGCTGTCCGTTGTGTACATTCCATCCCAGTGACTTAAGACTCTAATATCAAATCCAGATTAGCGTCAGAGCATCTTGCTTCAGACCATTTGTATCCACTTTGAGGATTTTCATTTAAGGCTCACATGTAAATCCCCCCAAACAACGTTAGGATGTCTGTTAAAATCAAGATAAACCTTATGGGGGAAGGTCGTTCACACAATTCACATCCGTTTCTTACAGTGTTATCTTTGATCAGTTCTATGTCTGAATTTATGGGGAGTTGTTTGCCGGGATCACTTAAAGCCCAATATCCATTTTTCCAACCTCGAGAGCGGTTACGTGCGTCATGACAAATCCCCGGTATATGAAAATGGATTTAGCAGAATAAACCGATTGTGATTGTGATTGTGAAATGTCAGGAGTTGCAGCTTCAACGCCGCCTCCATTTTGAGTTTTAAGGTGCAATTATTGTATTCCATGTCCTCCCATTGTTCAAACAATACGGCTTTCTGGCCATTGCTACTCGTCCAGGCGGAACTTATCTCCGTAGCTGACAATTTTTTTTCTCTCCGTTGATCGGTGTCATGAACTGGGACGATCTGGCGGCCGTGGCGGGGACCCAGACAGCCATTTTTTACTTATTATTAGACAACCGACTCGATTACGGAATCGGGAATCACCGCCGTCGACGGGTCCCTGGAAATGGTTTCCATGGTTGTATCCATTTCCGAGAGCAGTCGGACATATTTGCGGAACGAGCCTTCAGTCATTAGTCCACGATGGAGCCCATCCGAGGGGGCGGTAAACTCAATTTGCAAAAGGGACCTTGGCCAAGGGGTGGCGGTTGAAGCACAGCTTGAAGAGATAGAGATGGTTCCCCCTGATGCATCCGGACGTAGCCTAGAGTGTCTGTTTTTCAGATTCTTCTGCAGCTTACTATGTGTGTACAATTGCGAGTTATTGCCCGTAAGCAGAATAAAATTTACTGCAAACGCTGTAAATCATCATTAGCTGTACCCTTCCACAATCCCGACACTAATGTTTGACTAATTACCCCTCTTTGTATAGTCTTTAGAATGATAGAGACCAATTACAATAAAAATGTGGTAAAGCTTTTTCTCATCTTGCAATCTAAACAGTGCGGCATGCATGCGGCGGCGACACATTCTTGTTTTTTTTCTCCCATCATTAAGCTTATTGTTTATTACAGTGAAGCTTGTCAGGTTGTTTTTTTTCACAGGGTGTCTCATATTACAACTACATTATGTTGCCTTTGAGTCGTGTAGCTGTATCCTTACATTCTGTCTTTTGAAAAGTCCTTACATCACCACCGCTGGGCACTAAAAAAATTCTGGAAAATACTATATCCACCAGTGTGATGTTAGGAATTGAGAAGATTCTATATTGTATTGTAAATATGAATATAATTGCCCATTGCTCCTGGCTGCTCCCCCGAGGGAGGACAAGCCAGGATGGGTCAAAAGCAGAGATCTCCATTCACCGGCCACCATTTGAAGCATGTGTGTCAATGCATGAGTCCATGCGTTGTGGTGTGTGTGCCGTGTGACAATTTAAGATTCTTCTTCTATTATTATTATTATTAGTATTATTATTATTATTATTATTATTATCATCATTATTATTATTATTATTATTATTATTATTATTATTATTATTATTATTATTATTCCTGCTATATATTTATTTTATAATAATTATTTTTATACTTATATATATCTATATATGCATTTGTTTTATCATTATATAATTTATCATTATTGTATCCATATTATGATAACATGATATGATATGATAACATTATTATTTTGTGCATATTTCACATTACTATACTGTATATATATTGTTTTTTTTCTTAATTTCTTTTGAACTGGAACCAGACTTTGCTGCGACTAGTATTGTACAGTACTAGCAACACTAACAACACAAGATGCTTTTAGCAGAATTCGGAATAATATGCTTTTATCCCAGACCAAATTGTTGTTATTATTTAATTTTTGTTTCCAAGTTAAGAGCTATAATTGAAAGCACTTCAATTGAAATGTTGCCGTAACTTTCGCCAACATGAAGGATGGCATCATTAGCGTACAGGTTGTTGCTTTGTTTGTTGGATTTCAGTTCAAAGCCCGGAGACAAGGCGTCGAGCAGTCAAGGAGTCGAAGTGCCTCGCCTCTCTGCACATCATTGCGCAACTAAATATTTTTACGTCACAATTGTTTTGTTCATTTCTTTGATGAGCTCCCGCAATTATCGGTAAGTGTCTCGGGAAGTCAGGAGCGCGAGAAAGTGTTGGTGCGAGAGGCCGTTACTTCATTTTATGAAACTATGTCAAATGAGTAGGTCACACCAAAAATGAAAAGACCTTCGGAGAATTAAAGAGTTCAGTAATTAGAACGTGTTTTATCCTCTGCAATGACGACGACGGGATCCGCACGTCTCACCTCAGCGGCGCTTCAGTGACGACCTTGAACTAAAAGCTTGTCTGAGTTTGAAAGAGAGTTACGGAACAGTGCCCTGGAAACTTATTGCACTTTCCCCCAATTTTTTTTATGTTTAGCTGAATTTATAACTTTTGTCTAGCTGTCTATAGTACAACTATATATATATATATATATATATATATATATATATATATATATACTTGTGAAAGGTTAAATTTCATTAGATTAGATCAATACTTATAAATGATAATAATAATTAAACTAATAATAATAATAATAATAATAATAATAATAATAATAATAATAATAATAATAATAATATAGCTGTGGGAAGCAATGCACAAGGTCCAAGTTTGTTGGTGTGATGGGGTAACGTCTGTGATGTAGTGATGTTCAAGGCCTATGTAACCCTTTTGGAAAACCATCGTTGCTAGAGCTATTTCCCTGGTCTGTGATTTCCTTTATTTAATCAATAGCCGCATTCTTTATTTTATTCTATATTTAATTTTTTGTTTCATTTTACCTCAGAGATGTCTTTTCGCATCAGTAATTGTTTTATTGGTGTAAAACAACCAAAGCCCTGTCTTCTTTGCTCACGAATAAGCTAATTGGTTCAAAGAGGAATAATTAATTGTTATTGAAATAAAACAACCCAAGTCCCGCCTTCTCCACCCATGTGGGGAGGACGGTGTCTAGTGTGTGGAAAAAAAAGCAAATTTACATAGTGATATTACTTTTACTTTACATAGTACTATTGAGAAAAAAAATATTCAAACAAGCAAGAGTTGAGCCAATTATTGAAGAGAACCTGAGAACAGCTGATCTTCATTTTATTCCTTTGTTTTTCTCGGCTGGGTTTTTTTGATACCCTTGGATTCTGGATTGTATTCTCTCCCCGACGAGGAGGATGGCGAGCTACCCCTGTTGAGCACCTGCATTGAGGAGTCCTTGCAAGTCCTCATCTGCCTGCTATCAGCGTGGTAGGACGGTGGGGTACGACCTCAAAAGACAATTGAAACACAACATTTCGATTGCAGGACATATTTTTATGCTTTGGGTGCACCCGTTCAAAAGACATTTGAAACGTAACAAGGTTGACTGCCGGCAGTGTTTGTAAAATTATTCTGAATCTGTGTTTAATACAAATACTTTACGTCAAACTCACCACCGTGTTCAGTTTACTCATTGTGGTGTCTGGTTCATTAAACCTACAAATCTGGATTATATTGGCTCAGTGTGTACTTACCTCCCAGGTGGGTAACACAGTAAAACTTTTTGACCTTGATTCATAAACAACCATTTATAATCAAATTAATAGGACACCTTTTGAGTAACTGGTGTGTGACTGAGAGTGCATTTGGAATATAGCGAAACTAACATTGCGTTTTGTATTGCTTTATCTAATTTTCAAATATATTGACATTTAAGTTTTACCTTTAAAAACAATGGATATCATTGTGACAGAGAATGTGAAAATCCCGAATGCCGTTTTAGTCGGCGGATTAACTAACTGACTAACTGACTGAAGTAAACAATGAGATCTTGATTTTTTTCAAGAAATAGAAGTCAATCACTAGAATAATCAAGGTACCTTCCACAAGCTCTGAGCCCCAGGTTATTGTAGAATTTAAACAGTGTACTGCTGTGAAAGCACTTGAAACAGACTTTTTACCTTACCAAAGCACATGTTATATGTTGTGTGTTACAAATATTACTTGCACATTTGGAGTATGGGGAAACGCAATTTTGATCCTCTGTGTAATTACGTGTTGCATGGTACGATTGACAATAAAGTACACTTTGAACTTTGAACTTGAACTTTGTGTGCTACCGATCCGCATTTTACTTGTGTTTACATTAGAGATGCAGGCACCACTCCAACAAATACCTGCCCTTCTGGGTTTAAAGGCTGGGCTAAATTGAAAATCCTGTAGAAACTGAGCCATCCCTTACACCGAGTGGTATCCAAACTGCGGTCCCTAGCTTAGACATTGCCCCCGTTGAAGTGAGTCAGGCTTCGCACAAGGTCAGATTTTCCCTCTCAAAGAGGAGAAAGAACAAGCGGCTTCCACTTGCATTCAGATCAACTCAACACCTCTGAAGTTCAACGTGTTCAATCATTCACTGGGTGATTTCCCCGACCCAACTTCGAAGATGACTATGACACATCAGCAGTGTGGAATTCTGCTTGAATGACCAATCGATTACTGACACGCAAATGGTGAGGAAATTTTTGAAAGCCTTTCGTCTCCAGGTGCATACATAGTCAAGTCTTTAGGACCTCAAGTCTCACCAAAGGATACTTGAACTTGCTTGACCCTGCTTATGCCGCTGTTGAGGATGAAGATGAGCTTTTTACGAGGTTCTTGAACAACAATCAAAATGCTGACGAGAAAGTCTCTGATTACCTGCAGCGACCACACACAGCATTAAGTTACGTGATTGATAAAGGAGGAATGGCTGCCTGCGACTCTGACAGACAACTTCTCAAGTAATCCTGCCGTGCTTGCCGGGACGGCACTCTGATCGCCAGTCTCCAGCTTGAGGAGCGCAAGAGTGAGCTGCCATCATTTTCAGAGCTCCTTCTTTTACTTGTGAACTGAGGAAGATAAACAGGCTAACAAAGCCAGCGGAATGAAACAACACTTCGGGTTTAAAAAGCCAAAGGCCATGTCAAGCTTGCAAGCTGCACACATGTGATATTGCCATGCCAAAGGAACCTGAAGGAGCCTTCTGAGTTATAACCAAAGACATAAAGAAGTAGATTGCCAAACTTCAAGCTCACGTGGCAAAACTCAATGCATGCGGTTCAGAGAAGCCTGTGAAGAAGAAAGCATTAGAAAGCACAGGACAGAAACATAAGTTCAAAGATACTGAATCAGAAAAATCTTCAGCAAATCGCTGCGCCAGTGAGACCGAAGCCATGGTATTGCTTTAGATTTGGTGAGGATGGCCACATTGCGTCCACATGCAGCAACATGCCCAATCCCACCCTTGTGCAAGCCAAGAAAACAGAGCCCAGGGAGAAGCAGCGTGATTGGGCGACTCGGAATGGCTTATCCACCACCCCTTATTTAACAGGCTTCTGTTAAGGGACAAATTGAAGCCAAGAAACCACCATGTCCCCCATCTACTGGCAAACAAAAAACTGTGACACACGCCCACAGCGTCACGCAGGAGTGAGAATTGCCAAAACGTCATTTACATCAGCTGATGCAAATGTGGATGGGGTGGACTGTGGCTGTTTAATAGACACAGGGTCACAGGTCACCACAGAGGCCAAGCCTTTTCATCAAACCCATTTATCTGAGCATCCTATTAAACCCATCACCGACATACTTGAGGTAGAAGAGCTTAAGTTCCCTAAAGCCCTCCTTGAGGCTGAACCTATAATTTCGACTTTGGCTTTAATCGTTCCAGACCTCCAGTCAAACAGCGGCGCCCCATTGTTAATTGGCACCAACACTTTGGACGCCCCATATGATCAGTGTTGTGACGCATCTTCACTTCCCCAAAACTCATCTTGCTACGGCTACAGACAGGTCCTTCGCACACGCCAACTGAAGAGAAAACAAGCAGCAAGTGAAGAACTTGGCTTTGTGAAGCTCAGAGGGAGGAAACAAGAAGTCCTTCCAGCGAAACCAAAAGTGTTGCTTGAAGGCTACGTAAATGTCAACTCGGTCAACACAGGGAAGTGTGTGCTGCTAGAGCAACCATCCAGATCAACCTTGCCAGGCAGCGTGTTTGTGGACTGCTGTCTCTTTGACTTACCAGAGCACCGCTTTAACAAGCTGCCTGTCCTCCTTAGAAATGAAACTGAACATGACATAAGCCTACACACCGACTGTGCCCTCGCAGAGCTAACTGTTGCAGATACTGTCATTGAAAGTCATCATTCAGCTAAAGGGGATGGTCAGACGGGTGTTGTTGACTGTTCTGCTCATCAGACAGAGGGAAGGTGTCTTGGAAGGAGCTTTGACTTTGGGGCTGGTGTGTGTGAGTGGAAGATAGGTAAAAAGCACACAGAGAAACCAAATTATTTTGAAAAAGTCACGTTTTCAGGAAAGCTGATCTCAGTCCTTGTTCTTTAGCTGGCATTCATTTTACATATATTGTTGAATTGAATTAATGAATTTTAATTGAATTGATGAATATAATGCAATATCATTAATATTTTATTCTGAATTATGTCCTCAAATGTATTTTCTACAAATACCTCAATGCACAAAAGTATGAAGATGTCGACAGTATACACAAGCATAAGCACACACACACACACACACACACACACACACACACACACACACACACACACACACACACACACACACACACTGCATTGTCTCAAGGGCACCGCTGGCCAAGTTGCTAACAGTATAGTAATACACACTCGCAGATACCATCTATACCCAGCTTTTAGAGTAAACATCAACCAAAGCCGGAAACATTTTTACCTTTAAACATTCATAAATATGTAGAAATGGCAGAAAGCCGTATTATTTGTTGTCGGCCACTTTTATTATCGCCGCGGCTTTCTCCTTCAGCGGCGAGAAAAGTCAAACTTAACAGACTAGTATAACTCCCAAATATAGGTCTGGAGGCATTTTGGTGCATGGATGCCAACCTCAAAAATATATATATCATTTGAAAAATTATTTAAATCAGCCACTATTGTTGAAACAGGCTTATAAAACAGAAGTAGATCAATAGTTTTAACAATACCATTATTATCATTATTATCATCAATAACAACCTATTGTTATCGTTTGATCATTTTCCAGTCACTCTTCGGGTTAAAACTATCTGGAACAAAACAGCGGCAGAAGCTACGAACATGGTTTACATCTCGTCAGATCCCGGACGTTGCAAACAGCGTGTGGTTCAAGTTTCATCCAAATAGAGTCACATAAGGAGCAGAACTTGTGAACCGACAAACTTGAATCGAAAGTAGCCGGACGGTCGCCACTGACACGCCAACGTTCTACAAACTAAGGAAACAAGGTCGGTAAAACACTTTGTGACGTTAAAATTAGTTTTAATGCTATTTTCACACTCTTTGGTCCTTAGGGACTATTTTAAGCTCTGTAACATAGTAAATCATACAGTTTAATCTTTTGGAACTTACTGGTCGAGTTCATCTGCTGTAAATGTATTTGTTCTCTGCAGTCAAGTTTTTGTTTTCTACTTTTTTGAGGGGGACCAGACAACAGTAAATTGTAAAAGTAAGAAGTAAACCGTAAAAAGTAAAAGTAAATAATTCTATGTGCTATAACTGTGCAGATTATGGTGAATGCCCATCCTGTGCGCGGTGTAGACTCGCTCGCTGGAGATTACAAACTTGGCATGTATGTGTGTTTACGTACCTTCATACCTGGTAGGTGTTTTTGGATCTGCTTTGCCGGATTCATAAAAAAAACCCAGAAAAAACATTATTGCACAGAAACTCGTGACCACGTCGAGTCAAGTCCACTTATTGTTCTCCATAAGTTTTAGGATTTTGGATGTCCAGCAAATTCATGTTTACTTATTCCTCTGATTTTTCTTTTAATCCCGATAAAGTTTTCGTTAAATTCTATAATTATTCATAATCACTCAATCGTGGAATATTCAAGGTTATAATTATACTCTTTTTGTCACCTATTCTCTGGCTTGTTTGTTTTAGAATTGGTCACATTATATATATATTAAATATTTTATAGGTAATGTATATATATCATATTTATATTGTATTACAGTTATTACCCTTTGGGGGAAAATCCATGTGAAAACCAATGGGGAACTTGTGTTTGTACAAAGTAAGTATGGACGCATTTCACAGCATATAGCGATACATCCATTTAGTGGACATAAGATAAGATAAGATACGATAAGACAAGATAAGATGAATTACACTTTATTAATCCCCTTCTGCTTTACAGCAGAAAAACAGTGCAAGTCAAGAAAGGGATAAAAGATCAAATTGACAAAAATGACATGCATGTACAGTATATGCACATAACATGATGGCTATATAAAAAGGAAACATGCTTGGAACAAGATGTTGTATATATCGCCAATATATATTACCAATGTTTACACAGAATGGTGTAATTGGGTTTGAGAGAAGAAAGACTTATCATGGAAACTTGATCATGGAATGTTTCGCTGTAATATTTGCATCTTCATTTTAGCTGTGAAACTGGAGCGAAACAATGTTTTGTCATATTGAAGCAAGTGGCCGGCGGTGCGTTCTTCTCTTATACAGTCTAATATTCATTAGTGCAAATAGTTATTATGATTATTAGTGACAGATCCTTACAAATTATTACATTCCAAATTAAAGAACAAAGACAAAGCATTGTTCTGCTTCAAAACCGAGCTGGATTAAACACAACGCACATCAATTTCCCATGACAATAAGCATCGGTCAAGTATCAGAACTTTTCTTTTCGCATCCTCTGGGGGCTCCTTGCGAAAGCGGCACCACTTTTTACTAAAATATGTTGTAAAAAAACAACAACAGGAATAAAACAACAGTTTTGTAGCTGTTTCTGATAGATTACCCATGGGGTGAAGGCTAATTGACGCCTTTTTGGTGAAGAAGGTAAACAGGGAACTCTAACAGCCGCTTTCAAAATGCTAATTTGGAAGGACCTATCTGCCGATAGCGTATGATGCCGACGTCTGATGTTCAGCAGTGTAAACAGGGCCCGAGACCAGATGTTTTGTTTTTTTACTTTTATTTCATTAAGCACGTGCGCGTGGGAGGGATAAACCGTAAGTAAAAAAAAACAAAACGGAAAAAAATGGAAAAGCATAGTTTATTTCTTCCATGCCTCAAGTATTAGCCACCCCATAGTATAATAAATCAATAGTGTTTCCTATGAATACTAATTGTGGTTGCGGGAGTGGCAGCAGTGGTGGGTTGGGGTCTGCTCAGTCTACTGGACCCGGCTACGAGCCCCCCCCCCCCCCCCATGCTTCATGACAGCTGTGGCGATGGTTGTGTTTGAAGTCGACGCGCAAAATCAATTGAACACGTCTTGGTGTAAATGGACTTTTTTGGAGCTTAATTTCCAACAGCTTTCCAACCAAGTTATTCAGGGGACCAGGTAGGGCAGTGTCTTTTCCATACATACATATTAGAAGCACTGACTCCACTCTACCCTGACTCTACTGTAATGGAAAATTGTATTTGGTAGAGTGGGTCAATATACTGTATATCTATGTAACTAACTACCTACATATCTATGTACTTACCTACCTACCTACCTACTTACCTACCTATCTTTGTACTTACTTACCTCTTACCTACGTACCTATCTATGCACCTACTTATCTATGTACCTACCTACAGTACCTACCTACCTCCCTACTTACCTACCTATCTATGTACCTACTTATCTATGTACCTACCTACAGTACCTACCTATCTATGTACCTACCTATCTATGTACCTACCTACAGTACCTTCCTAGCTCCCTACCTACATACTTACCTACCTATCTATGCATCAACCTATCTATGTATCTACCGATCTATGTACCTACCTACCTACAGTACCTACCTACCTCCCCACCTACATACTAACCTACCTATCTATGCACCTACCTATCTATGTACCTATCGATCTATGTACCTACCTATCTATGTACCAACTTATCTATGTAGCTACCTATCTATGTACCTACCTATCTATGTACCTACCTATCTATGTACCTACCTTTCCATGTACCTACCTACAGTACCTACCTACAGTATCTACTTACCTACCTACTTACCACCTATCTATGTATCTACCTACCACCCTACCTATCTACCTACTTACCTACCTATCTATGTACCTACCTATCTATGTACCAACTTATCTATGTACCTACCTATCTATGTACCTACCTTTCTATGTACCTACCTACAGTACCTACCTACAGTATCTACTTACCTACCTACTTAACACCTATCTATGTATCTACCTACCACCCTACCTATCTACCTACTTACCTACCTATCTATGTACCTACCTATCTTTGTACCTACGTACAGTACCTACCTATCTATGTACCTACCTACAGTACCTACCTACAGTACCTACCTACAGTATCTACTTACCTACCTACTTACCACCTATCTATGTATCTACCTACCACCCTACCTATCTACCTACTTACCTACCTATCTATGTACCTACCTATCTTTGTACCTACGTACAGTACCTACCTATCTATGTACCTACCTACAGTACCTACCTACAGTACCTACCTACAGTATCTACTTACCTACCTACTTACCACCTATCTATGTATCTACCTACCACCCTACCTATCTACCTACTTACCTACCTATCTATGTACCTACCTATCTATGTACCTACCTTTCTATGTACCTACCTACAGTACCTACCTACAGTATCTACATACCTATCTACTTACCACCTATCTATGTATCTACCTACCACCCTACCTATCTACCTACTTACCTACCTATCTATGTACCTACCTATCTTTGTACCTACGTACAGTACCTACCTATCTATGTACCTACCTACAGTACCTACCTACAGTACCTACCTACAGTATCTACTTACCTACCTACTTACCACCTATCTATGTATCTACCTACCACCCTACCTATCTACCTACTTACCTACCTATCTATGTACCTACCTATCTATGTACCTACCTACAGTACCCACCTTTCTATGTACCTACCTATCTATGTACCTACCTACAGTACCTACCTACAGTATCTACTTACCTACCTACTTACCAACTATCTATGTATCTACCTACCACCCTACCTATCTACCTACTTACCTACCTATCTATGCACCCACCTACAGTACCCACCTACTTACCTACTGTACCTATCTACCTACCTCCCTACCTAACTATCTATGTACCTAACTATCTATGTACCCACCGACAGTATCTACTTACCTAATAATAACTAATAATAAGGCAAATGAGACAAGAGCCACAGAAAGGAAGAGAAGGGAACTTGATTAGTGCAAAAAAAAGAAAAGAAAAAGGAATCAGTAAAACCAGAGAACGCCTAAGCTCTTTAACTGGCGCTCCTTTGCATATAAATGAGTAGATTAGGAAGAAACTATATCTTACTGGCCCCCTAGAATACATATTCCTAATTACAATATATTCATAAAGTGAGAGCACAATTTCCTCAAAGGAGATTACAGCCGAGACACAAGGTCAGTGGAAAGCTATTTCTACTCCCTGAATTCCTCCAGAACGATGTTGATGAGCGCGCAAAATCATCACGGTTGCAGATTTCCCCTTACGGAGATATTTGAACACTAAATTTCCACCTGGGTTAGACGCTAATGACGTTATACCGCCATTGAAAACAGAACAAAACAAAAAACAGCATAGTTAGTGTGCTATTCTACTTTTCTGTCCATCTTTACGTAGGATAAAAATCTGTGGGGTATTATTTTCTCTAAATAAATATTGGCCTACAAGCAGTGCAATAGTGTCATAGAGCAACTACTTTGAGCAATTTTGCAGAAATACTCATTCTTTAAATTACTTATTTAGTTATTCAACTGGGAAACTATTGACAGAATGATTGATTCATGCTCTTGTTTCATGAAGTTTCTACAGCATATCCCTGAATGTTTGTTTCTGAAGCGATGCTGGATATTGATTACCACTCGATAACTATTAAAGAAGGTATTTGGTCGGTGAAACTGCTGGGCCGCTTTCATGAGGACAGGAGTGATAGAAAAACGACACCACCATTACTCACAGTCCCTCATTGTATTATAGTAGGACTTATTACATGGTAGGATTTTTGACAACCTTTCGGGGGAGAAATTATTCTATAAACAATCAGTGGAAGGAGATCCATTTTATAGTACTGATTTGTCAAATTTTCACTTCACTGTTAGGATTTTTTTCAATTATCTACCATTGTTACAATAACAAAACAAAAAGAATGAAATAACTTAAATATTTTCAGAAGAAAACAGTAAATGTATAATTCACTATCTATCCTTTACCTTGCATTAGTTCTATTGTTATTAGGGGACCAGTCCGCAGCTCAATTTCTGTATAACAAAAAATTGTGTTATACATACATATTCGAAATTGAACGAGATGAGATTTACAGTAAGATGCTTTATGACGTCATCATAGTATTTACTATAAATGTACAGATTCCAATTGAGAATGTCCAGCTGGACTGTGTCCAGTGTGCGGCGTGGAATCGGTCAATTTGTAGACTTTAGAAGTTACCGAACTATCGATTTATGTGTATATTTATATAGCTTCTTACCTGGTAGATGTCAGTAGATCTGTTAGATTGATATTTTAAATCCGTGGTCCACATTACTTTTAATGGACTAATGGAAAAATGAATAGGAAATAATCCTTGAATTGCCATTTGAGTGTCCCTTAAAAATATTGTAATGTGCGACTCATTGATGAGTTCAAAATTCAAGTTAGCGTGCAACCTGTGCAATGGAAATTACCCACAGAAATATCACAACGTTTGTTGTATTACATGAAAATGGAACATACTGATAATGTAATCCAACTAAAAAACTGAACTCAACTTCACTAAAGAAATACATAAATTAGACTGCTATCGTAAATCAACGTAGATACATCATAATTGACGTATACGACACACAACATACAATCTACTGTCACAGAAACTCTGGCTATACTTCAATGCAGCAAGGTGCTGCAAGGTAAGTTAAATTAAATTTGATACTACCAACATAAAAACTACAATAAAATAGTAATTACAGATAGCATGTGTTCATATATTTTTAAAATTAAATGTATTTATTGTTATTGTTGTGAAAAGTTATTACAAAATCTATTTTTGTTATTTTTGCCGATTCCAAAAAAAAGCCGAAAATAAATAGCCTAAGACAATAAAGAAGCCATTGTCCAAAAGTCCAGACGTCAGGGTCAGTCACAATGTTAAAAAATTTGAGGAGTACTCAAGAAAAATCGGATGGCAAAAACGTAAATGAAAACACTTTCAGTGTAAGTGTTGATTCCCCATACATCTCACGTTAAGAGGCTCATTTCACCAGGATCATTTACAATTTGGAGACTCCAGAAATGAACAATGTGCAGCTATGAGTTTAACAGCAATTCTGAAATACAAAATTCTAAATGTTTTCAAAAGTTTTCAAGTTTTCAAAAGACTATTTTATTCATTTCAGGGGACTTTAATTTCAAAATGCCACTTTTATTTTTTTTGTGGCACTTTTGTTTCATAATGCCACATTTCCAATAATTATATGCAAAGGAAATGGCCGTAGTTATCTCACAGATTCAGAGCCGTTGGAGAGAGAGGGGGGACACGGGCGCTGCCGTTGCAACAGTGATGATTGCTCTGAGCTGGTCCTCAGCTCCCGACCTCCTTGGTTGGAGCCAGCGACTGGTGGGGAGCAAGCCGGTCACGGTGGAGGGCCACCACCAGGTTCCACTTGATCAGCCACACCCTGTACACGTTCGACATCTGTTCACAGTGCACAGTGCAACGGCCCACTGGCTCGACAGCTTGGGGGAGAGGCCCTTCTTTCTCTATGGACAGTAGACCCACACCTCGGCCCCGGGTGCAAAGTCCACGGCAGTGGGAGTCGGAGCCCCGTGCTTCTGTCTGTTGTTGTAGTTTCTAGGATTAGGGTTAATGTTAGGATTTGAAACATTAATAAATAATTGTGTAAATATAACGCAATGTATGTAATACTTTTTTTTGCTCCTGTGGAAGCAAGAAGTCAGTATGATATCAAACATGTGTTAAGAAAAACATGCTTTATTAACAATGTCATGGAGACTACTCTACCTATAATCCTAAGTATAACAGTGGGGTCTCTGATTGGTGGAGCTTGAAGTTACCATGGAAAAGTTTACCACACTGGCTGATGGGTACCCAGGTGCGCAAACACACCCCCCCACCTCATACTTTCGTCACGTTAGGTTTTAGTTTTAGTGTACGTATCTTCCCCGCCCCTCCACGATTCAATACATTAATTTTTGTGGCCATGAGCACAAAAAAGTGTGAGCTGTATGTATGGGGCCAAATCTCATTTAGCAAACACAGTTACGTTAAGTTAGTCTACCATTATACACATTAATCAACTAAGGGTCGTGATCTCCAGTGATAAGGCATCTTAATTTATGAATCTCCATAAAATCAAATGTCACTAAAGACATAAATGAAATCCCTCATCCCGTCATTAGCATATGAATTACTCAAAGCTCTTATTTCTGGTAATGCTTGACTGCGGTCTTGTCTGGAGGATTTTAATAGGAGCTACTTATCTCGGGTCCTGTCTTTCAGGTGTTCAAAAGACCTCCTGTTAAGGGAAAATAATCTCTAAAGCCAGCACAATTACAGCTAATTCCATTTTAATACAGTCAAAAGGTGAAGTGACAGCGAACATTTCAAATGGTTCGATGTGGCTAAAAATGGAATTTTGATTTCAATTACGCGGGCGCGAGTCTGAATGGTAGATTTTGATTAAACCCCGATGACAAAACGGTATACTATCAGGAAAAAAGGTAATAATAATCAAATTTAGAGTGTCATGCCTGAACCCAAAGGGCATATCCCCACTGTGAAACAGCCTGAAGACCTACATCTTTTGGATAGATAGATAGATAGATAGATAGATAGATAGATAGATAGATAGATAGATAGATAGATAGATAGATAGATAGATAGATAGATAGATAGATAGATAGATAGATAGATAGATAGATAGATAGATGGATAGATAGATAGATTGAAATGTTGATGGTAATCAGTACATGTGGACAAAAACATGGCCTTTGCTTACAACTAAATAGCCTAAATTCCACGCTTCTGGACATTCCCCGTTTGCCAGCGAGCCATTGTTTTTTCCCTTTTGCCACTCGAGCCGCCTTTTGTTTCAATTATCAATAAATACACGCCAACAGGTGCAGGCGCAGTCCACCTAGCTCCTCTCTCTCATTCCCTCGCCCTGGACCAGAACACACATCCACAAGTGGCACTTGGACAGGATGGAGCAGCGTGAGGCAGAATCCCAGATTCCTTCCCTCTGGAACAGATGGTGAGGGCCCTCGCCACAATGCAGAAGCAGCAGGCCCTGCAGAAATTGCAAGGGCCTGTGAGCAGGACCATGAGGCGCTCCAGGAGAGCCAGCAGGCCATTCAGGTCCTCCTCCGGGAGCGCAACAGACCTGCCGAAGAACGATCGTCGGGCCCCCCGTCCCCCCGCTACAGAAGATGACAGGGGAGGATGATCCCGAGGTGTTCCTCACCAACTTTGAACTGATGGCTGAGGAGGCAGGCTGGTCGGATCACGAGCAGGTGTGGCGGCTCGTTCCACTACTCTTGGGAGAAGCCCAGCTGGCGGAATCTGCCCTCCTCCAGAGCAGCAGACGAGCTACACTGTCATCGGGGTTTGGGAGAACAACTTAGGGCCACCACCTGCGCCTCCGCTCACTCCGCTACGAGACTGCGGGACAGCACGCTGTTCATGCACGCCCAGCAGCTCCTGGATGCGGCTCAGGTTGCTACGACCGGAGGAGCGCTCCCGGCACCAGATTGTCGAGGTGGTGGCCACCGAACAGTTTGTTGACAATCTCCTGGCCCGCGCCGCTAGCTGGGTGCATTGCCAATGGCCAGCCTCCCTCCAAGCCGCCATAGCCCTCGCCAAGGACCATGCCGAGGCCTACACGCACACCTCCGGGATGCGCAGTGGGTCCCGAGGGGCCCACCGTGAGAGTCGCAGGACGCCGACTGTCAGGGACCACTGGGGGGCCCCCGTCTGGATCTGCCGTGGCAGTTGTCTTTGGACACCGACTGTCAGGGACCACTGAGGGGCCCGCGCCTGGATCCGCCGTGGGAGTGCGGGACCAGCAAGTACCAGCACGGCAGACTTTGCAGCCATCGCCATCCTCCTCTCTTCCAGGGCCCCAGGAGGTGAAGCGTGATGCTCAGTCAGGAGAAGAGATATTCCAATTGTTAGTCCCTAAAAGCCGTCGAGGTTTAGTCTTTCAGGCTGCTCATTATAACCCGATGGCTGGTCACTTAGGACGCGAGAAAACACTTGAGCTGAAAATGGCCTGTTTCTATTGGCTGGGCATCCGGGCAGACATGCGGCAGCGCTGTGCCACCTGTCCCGAGTGTCAGCTGGTGAATCCACCGGCTATTCCCAGAGCGCCATTGGCCCCTCCACATAGTCGATATGCCGTTCGAGAGAATCGCTATGGAACTCATCGGGCTATTAGACTGCAGTGCTTGGGGCTATCGATTCGTGTTAGTTCTAGTGGACTATGTGACCCGATACCACTAGGAAGTGCCACGTTCAGGTTATGTCCAGGGTCGGGATTCCGAAGGATATCCTGACCCACCAGGGCACTTTGTTTATGTCACGCACACTGCACGAACTCTACAGGTTACTGGGCGTCCGCTCAAGTCGGTCAAGCGCTGTAACAAAACGTTATAAAACATGATCCGGAAGTTTGTCCATTATGACAGCCAAAATTGGGAGAAATGGCTGAACGCCCTGTTGTTGATGTTCCCCAGTCCTCCACGGGGTTTCCCCCTTTGAGCTACTGTTTAGCAGGAGACCTCGGGGGTGCTTAACCTGATAATGGAAAACTGGCAGGAAAGACCCAGCACCAGTAAATACTAGGTTCAGTAGGTCCTGGACCTGAGAGCAAAGCTAAACACGTTAGGGCAGGAATCACGGGAGAACTTGTCCGAGGACCAGGAACGTCAGCGGCGCCTGTATGACAGGGGGGCTTTAAAAAGACAATTCTCACCAGGAGACAAGGTGTTAGTACTGCTGATCTAAAAATTTAGATCACCGTCTATGGTTACGCCCAGATTTTTGGCTTCATTCTTGCTCTCCAGGGACAGAGAACTAAGATGAGCTGCAATTTTCTGTCTTTGAGCCTTTGCACCAAAGATGATTATTTCTGTTTTGTCTTTGATCAGTTGTTAAAAGTTCTTTGACATCCATGCATTAATATCATTAATACATTGACTGAGGGAGTGTCATCAGGAGATAGGGATATGTACAGTTGTGAATCATCTGCATAATTATGGTAATTTATTTTGTGTTTCTTTACAATATGTGCCAGTGGAAGCATATAGAGGTTAAACAATAATGGTCCCAGAATCGAACCTTTCTAATACCTCATATGCTAGGCAGCTAAAAACTGTTTTAAAAAATGTGGTGGGGGGGGGGGGTCCAGGCAGCAGATGGAGGACCTGAGCTGACAACAATATCTTCCAGTCATTTTATGTCTAAGGGGATGAAATGAGACATGGCAGCAGTCATATTACTGGGGAATTGAAGGGTAGGTTCATTTCTGGATGTTGAGGCACTAATATTCTGTCTGATAGTGATAATTTTGTTACTGAAGAATGTAGCGAACTCCTCATATCAGTTTCAGTGGAGAGCATCTCTGACGGGGTTGTAGATGGTGGATTAATAAGTCGATCAACAGTGAAGAAGAGCCCTTTACTATTGTTGAAGTTTTCATTAGCAATTTTAGAGAACAAAGACTGTCTGGCCTGTTTAATTTCTATATTGTATCGATTGAGTCTATCCTTGTAAATTTCATGATGAACCTGTGATTTGTCTTTCTCCATTTTCGTTCTGCCTTGCGACACTCTCTCTTAAGCTGCCTAATAACTGCTCCATTTCTCCAGGGAGCTTTTTGGTTTTTTTTATGTTTTTAGTTTTAACTGGTGCAATCTTATAAGTTTATAAGTACAGGAATTTGTAGAGCAGAGTGACTGTGCAATGTGAGTCATTAATGTCAGAGTGGATCGGTCTCAGCATACATCAGCAGTGAACAGAAGATTTCAGCGTAAGTTCCATGTTTAAGGCGAGGAGGTGTGATCCGTGCAAGTTTGGATGAACTCCATCCTGTCTGAAGACGTTTGGACGGTTCAAGAAGGTGCTGAAGTTGTCCACAAACGGTATGCTGAGGGAGCAGCAGTATCCCTTGAGCCATGTGTGTAGCTGAAGGACACGCGTGAATTTCACGTCTCCAAAGCTGAGACACGGCAGCGGGCTGGAGACGATGAACCGGCAGTCCGACTGTAGAAGACTGTCAATAAGCTTCGTAAAGTCTTCTTTAAGTGTCTCAGATTGTTTGTTCCTAAGATCGTTGGTTCCGACGTGGATAAGAACAGTGGAAGCAGACGGGTTTGGATGGGATTCTGGAGACTATCCCAGACGAGAGCACCCGGGTAGCAGATGGTTTTAGCCGCAGGCAGGGTGATGTGTCGAACCATGGAGGAGCCGACAATGAGGTCATGCTGCGGGAGCCGAGGTGGCACTCTGCAGTGTTGAGAACAGCAGGGTCAGCGGCGGCGGAGCAACCACCAACTGGCTCGGGAACGAGGCCGGTGGCGGTAGAGACCGTCTTGGTGCCCTCGATGCCACGGTGGACTGTGAGCCCCACCCCAAAGGAGGGAATTGCTGCATATCTCTGGCATCGACTGTTGGCTCCAGGGCTTGGAATCTGTTCTGCAGCTGGAGAGTCTCCGGCATAGAGCCGCGCAAGGAGTGCACGCAATGCAGGCCACGGCTCGCCGCCAGGGTCCAAGGCTCTGGGGTGGAACACAGGACTTGGGCCATGGCTCCTTTATCACAGCCGGTGAAGCGTCAGATGGATCCGACTCACCCGCAGTGAGAATGGATCCGGGCCATGGGAGAGTGGAGTCTAAGTCCGGTCCAATCACAGCGGAGGACATGTAGCAGGAGATGTGCTTAGCCTGAGAGCTAGCGAGGGAGGTCAGATGCACAAACAGTTCATCCTTCTTCTTCACGTCCTCACGCAGACCGACTTCCCAAGAGTGCTGAGTCTGTCGACCAGGAGCAAACAGTTCCCACAATCCGTGGAGGTAGGCATCAATGCTGTCACAGTTAGCAATATACTACGCTAACAAGCTAGCTAGCATTAGCCGAACGCTAGCCAAGCGCCAGCCAAGCCAGAGTCACGTTCCAAAATCCGAAAAGACAGTTCAGGCGAGGGTCAAAGCCAGGAAAGAGTAGGGATATCACAGTGTAAATAATCTGAGATATGTAATCCAAAATCAGGTAGTTTGGGAAGCGATTCAAAGAAGTAGCACAAACACAAAAGACGTTACCAGAACCTGTAGAGAAGGAATGTCTGGAAATAAAGTGAGCTGTCACCACCCTCCGCTATAACCTCCTTGGTAGGGCTTTCACCCTCTGTTCAGACCACGCCCCACTACAATGGCTCCACCGTATGAAAGACAACAATGCACGGATCACCCGGTCGTACCTGGCCCTCCAGCCCTTCAACTTCCGGTTGGTCCACAGGCCAGGTGCATAGATGGTCGTGGATGACTTCCCCTCCCACACACTGTATGACATTTTTTGTCTACTGTTATTGCTGTATGCCACTTTTTATGTTACTAGTTAGCATAGTGCCACCAGTTAGAATATTGTTACCAATTGGCTTAGTGCTACTAGTAAGCACAGTGCTTCTTCACGTTAACATGTGTTGATAGATGTGTGCATACGTGCAATTTCTTATCTTATTATAATTTCTATCTCTTACTCTACTGTGTCTAAGTGTCATCTTAAAAGTGTTTAAAAGTCTAAACTTATATTGTTACATTGATGTCAAATATCCATCTTGATACAGGAAAGTCAAGCCAAACATTATTTTATTTTATTATGGCAAAACTCAGAAGTTGAGAATCTTGGAGCGACTTTCACTCCATCAGATCGTCCATCCCAACCCGAATCAAACCGCAGCCTCCAACACAATATTATTTTCCACTTTTCAAGCGCACTGGTGGATAATATTTCACCCCAAGTGCATAGCCCTTCCACACTTGGCACGCAGGCAATAACAGGCTTCACCGTCATAGGTGGATAGCCGTGCTGGACTGGAAAACAAACTACTTTACAGCCCATTCCAACACACAGTAGTTAAAGACAGCTGATGTTGACAAGAATTCTTTGGAGAACGGCCTAAATGGTTCCTCGACCGACAGTTATGATTCCTGGGGTAGTTTCCACCCTGGGCTTCTCATGTACCAGGTTTACCAGCAGCAACAGAAGTTAATCACCAATCCCTCTCTTGGCCGTCTCCCCTTTCATCTCGGGCCCCTCTCCTCACAGCCCAGGACTCGTATACGGGGAATATCCGCCGAGTGTTTGTTCCCTGATTGGCTCATGGGGGAGGACGGCGCGGGTGATCCAGATGTGTCTGTAGTGGCCCCGGCGGATCAGATTTCTGGGAGAATTGAGGCAGACTGAAGCTGAAGCCATCAGGGTACTCTCTCTAAACGGCCTTTGGGGCTCAGCAAATGACTCTTCAACAAACCGAGAGTGGCCATTGATCCCTCACACTGGGTATTAACTCTTGATGAAAGGGTCAAGGCTTCCTATCAACGGCTTCGCCAATTGTTCCCTCCTCTAAGTCTTCTTGGGATGCTGGTAATAGAAATGATAAGATTGTAAGGAGTGGCTGTCAGCAGGGGAGAGATCAAACCTATGTACACTTAGCTTGTCCACTGGTAATTACATACCATGCAGGCGTTTTTGTGGAACAATGCAAAAACCAATGACATAGTAACGTACTGTTACTTGTTTTTATTTACTTGTGGCCTTTGAGTTCATTGGGCACTAGAACAATGATAAATAATGACGTTTATTCACAATAGATTTGTCTCATTTAAAACTAGATAACAAGGAGAAACGTCTTTGGTTGGGTGTTAGAAAATGGGAATTGCAACAAAATCTTTTTTAAGAGTACAATTTACCATAAGTGTCTAATAGCTTTCTACAACAGGCTTGGAACAAAGAGTCTCTGTACTACTAATGTCCTCGCAAAACAAGCGATCGAGACACAAATCTGGGCACTTAAATACCAATTCAACCAATCGAAGACATTACTCTGAAGCCAGCGGCAGCTCGTTGCTCCTCATTCCTCACTGCTATCTACAAAAATACATTATGTAGCTCATTGCAAGTCTTCTCTGTAGATAAGATGTTGGACTCCACAACTGAATAGATTCCGAGATGTAATGAGATGTAATACGATAGCAATGTTTTTCCTGTATGGCCATCAGCCAAGATATTTTCTATTTTATATACATTTTATGTGTGAAGGGCATGACCTTTGACCTATCGAGTCCTCTTAATACCATATTTGGTTCTGATAACGAAACGAACGAAAGAAGGAACGAACAAACAAATAAACAAATGGCTCTTTTGCTGAAGTGACTCCTGACTCCTGAGGGGGTTTGTTCGATACGAATGAATCGTTTGCGATCATTCCTACATGCTTCTTGTGACAATACACTTGAATAAAGACATAGATGAAACAATGGAAAATTATCATAAATTTAATTGAATTTAAATGTATTGATGCAACTAATTGGCGATGGTTGCTCAAAGGTCATTAAACACTGTTTTTTGATTTTCTTTTTAAATTTGCACTGTCAATGCTCACAGTTTATGTCATCACACATCATTTGATGTAATTTTTGAAGGCTCAGGTCATTAAAATGTAATTAAATGAATGAATATGTGAACAGTATGCTCTGCATAGATACCAATGTCAATTTTTTCTGTACGGAGGGAAGGAATTCCAATTTAAATTCAAATATAAAACCATAGGTTGAAATTGGCTGTCACTTAGGTATCTATTGTTCAAAATAACAAAATAGACACAGGCAATGAGACAGATGGACCATTTGATATTGATATAATTTTCACGGGGAAAAGGGTGCCAAAATAGTGAAGAAACACAAAGAACAATTATAGTCTTTGATAAAACCATAGCGACTGATTGGCTTACAAAATGACTAGAGTGGCTGATTCATCACAAACATCGAAAGAAGATGAGAATTAGGAAGAGATAACAGCAATGTAATGTTTTAATTCTAGTTTATGTGATTAAAACGATGGAAGGATGAAGGAGCGCTATGAAAGATCATCACTAAACATGTTGTTTTACCTTCTGGCAACACTGGTATTACACTGTAATGCTGTAATAAGCAGCTTAATACACTGTAATAATTATTTTTTATGATTTATACACTAGAAACCCATAACAATAATTTAACTTGTCCAAAGTATCGCATTTTCTTTATTTGTATCTCTGTAAAAATCAGACTATTCATGTTTTGTATTTTTTTATTGCGTTTTTGGCTGTTGGTATATATATATGACGATAAATTAATAATTATTATTTTTTATTTGATTCCTTTTTACTTCATTTGATTATTCTTCTATATTTTGTGATTGTTTTATTCTCCATTTTCTTGGACTGTTCAGCTCTTGGTCTGTAGTGAAACACTACACTAAACAAGTGCGCGTCACACCAAATTAAAGCTAATGAGAACAAATCAATAAGGCTGAAATATATTTTTGAATATATAACTATAATATTGTGTCTGGTCAGTGTTTTGGTGAATCAAAAATTGACCTGCAATTGTTTTGTTGTTGATTAGCAAAGACCAATTGCTTTAGGAAAGGACACATTATTCAAAAGCAAAACTTCCAGCAACTCCCCGTACTGTTATCAGGTATTAGCAATTTGTAGATTAGTATGCACACAAATAAACGATGCTTCACCTGTCATTTTATTTTACAATGAGATTTCTGTGGCAATTGTGATCAGTTTTTGTTTTGTTTTTGTGGTCAATGTGAGTAAATCAACATCAGGAACTAAAACTATTGGTATTAAAACTATTGGCTATTAGTACTACTAACTACTACATATTTATGATAAAAAGTCACTAATCTCATTTATCGGGAATTTGTTAATCTTTCCTAATTATTACTTGAAATTGCCATCAAACGATAATTTATACTTTACAATAATGTATAATATACATTTTTATTATTTTATAATATATTGTTATTATATGTACTATTATTTACATTATTTAATATTTCAAAATATTTATATCATTTTTATTTTTATTTTGTTATATTTTCTAACTTTATATATATATATATATATATATATATATATATATATATATATATATATATATATATATATATATATTTTTTTTTTTACTGATGACATATCAAATACATGCTTGCAAAAATATTATGAACTGACGGTTGGCATTAATTCAAGGGCATTTTCAGGTGATCATTTGCAAATTTATTAGCAAATTAGCGATAACTGAGATTAGCGACATTCAAATACTAATATGAAATCTGAGATATCAGATGGAGTTGCATTGGAATGACTATGACGCATCATAAACTTTACGTTATGCGTAAAACTCCTCAGGTTCAGGTTCATCGGATCAGCGTTGAAATGTTTTATCGTTAATAAATGATCCATCCCTTCTTGATGTCCATTGCGATTATGAATTTTTTAATTAGAACTTTACAGATACATTTCCCCCCACTCTCTCTCTCTCTTTCTCTCTCTTCTTGTGGCTGATGGTCTTTTTTGGGGGCCTGGTGGCGGGGTAGTCTCTTAAAAGTTGCTGGTCTCCACGGCGACGCCTCCCCACATTCATTAGATGAAATGGCGTTGACAACAAAACAGCTACAGATCAATCGGGACGCTTTTATCATCTTCAAATATGGGCCTTCGAAATATGCAAATTCCATTATTTCTGTCCACCCGGAAAAAAGAGAGCGAGAGAGACCTCTCCTCTTTCTTTTTTTCTTTGCTTCTTTCTGAAGAGCTGGCTTCTGTGTGACTGATTCCCCCACTGAACATTCACTCTGTTCCACTTTGTGCACGGAGGCTTCTGTGTCTGGCAAAAAAGAAAGATAGATATATATATATATATATTCTCAAAGCCATATGAAAGAAAATGCGATTGCAAATTTTATTTCTTCCTTTTCCTGGTTGTGGTGTGACACTAATTTGCTTCCCCCTCACACTTCCAAGGCAATTAGCTCTGAAGCTTCTCGCAAACTTCTTCCTTTTCCCCAGTCGAGAGCTACCATGGCAAATAAGAATTTAAGCAGGTCCATGGGGGGGGGGCTGATAAACATATCAAGTGAAGGGGGCTAGAGTGGGAAAGAGGAAACCTAAAGCCAGGAAGAAAATATAATTACTCCAGTAGTCAGAAGCTAGGTTGTCTGAAACGCCTGGCCCTTCATTACCCCGCCAAAATGGGGGTCATGCAAATTGATTTATCAACAGTTTGCAGGTTATATAGTGATAACATACAGCGATAACATTAAAACCACCACTAATAAGCACTAATATTATGTAGCTCGTGGCGCCAAAACAGCCCTGACCCGTGGAGGCATGGACTCCACAAGACCTCTGAAGGTGTCCTGTGGTATCTGGCACCAAGACGTGAGCAGCAGATCCTTTAAGTCCTGGAAGTTGCGAGGTGGGGCCTCCATGGATCCCATCTGATCGGAGCCTTACCCCAGCTATATATATATATACACACACACACACACACACACACACACACACACACACACACATATATATATATATATATATATATCCTTGTCCTTGTCCTTGTTGAGTTCCAGGATAATTCAGGTATATGTTTTTGTGTTTTGAGTTTATGAGGAGGATTTTTTTTTTCTGCAATGTAAGAAATCGAACATTGGCTCATAATTCCGGAGATGATACACACACAAAAAAACGTGAGCATAATTCAAACATTTATTGCAGTAGCTGTATACCTGTAACAAGGATTAACTGTTTCAATATCTGTGATGTCAAACACCCCCACAAACTGACAAACGTACTGCGTTAAGCAAATCACTTCATCCCAGTATAACTTTTTAAAATTGTGAAACATTACCATGAAAGTGCTTTACAAACCCAAATGCCTTCATAAAGTACACAAAACTACTTCTCAACAAAAAAAAATGAAAGATGACACAAAATAATAACAACATTTTTTTTTTTTTTTTTTTTTTAATTTTATTTTATTATACCTATATCTTTGAGCATGCTTATTTCCATTGTGTAGGTTGCCTTCCATGCTGTTGGAAACAAAGGGGGGGGGGGGGCGTCTCAGTCAGTTTTGGAATGGTCATTTCTTTACGGTTGACGGTCGATTGATCGATTCATCGTTCAGTCAATCAATCGATTCATCATTTGGTCGGTTTTTCTTTCAGAATCGGCAAACAAAGTGTGTGTTTAGTGTGTTTTTCCATGTGTCTGTGTGTGTTTGAAGTCGCCAAACATTCATTGCATAAGGCAATTAATATTCCACCCCCCCCCCCACCCTCCATTACCGCCGTTTGCACAATGTTTAGTGTAAAAAGAAACATCATGAAGGCACATTGAGTAAAGTGTATCATAAAACCGCTCATCTTGATTAATCCTATTTACGTATGATTTTGAAAACGGTCCGTACGGGAAATCAACACGTGTGATGGAATTAAATTGCAACTACTACTGAGAATTTGCTTCTCAATTAAAATGTATACAATAATAAGATTGACGTTAGATAGAACATTTAGCCATTTACAAATATATTGCTATTGAATTTTCACCGAACACCTTTTTTTTTAAATCCCCCCCCCCCCCCCCGCCCCGGAGAGCTAACTTTTTAAACATTTGAATAATGTAGATATCAAGTACTTAACATCTTCCTATCAAAGAAATAATAAAAAAAAAAAAATGGTCCGAGGTGGACACTATACAAAAAGCAAGGGGATATGAGAGAAAGTTGAGCACATCGCTTATGGGATATTCTATTCATATATATATTCATATTTTATATATATATATATATATATATATATATATATCTATCTATATATATATATATATATATATATATATATATATATATATATATATATATATATACACTGTATATGTGTGTGAAAAGAAATAACAAGGTGAGTCAGTTCTGGATTTTTGTGGTTTTGCCACATTTTCGGTTTGGAAATCCAGTTCCCAAATGACGACGAGGAGCTGTAACGATGGTCGCATGAGCACTGCCCTATCGATTCAGGATTATAACAGGTACATGATAATCGGTTAATAGGTCCTATTTACAGACACGGAGACAATGACGGAATCAACAAGTGTCCACTAACAGTGTTATCTCTACGACGCCTCCTTCTCAAAAAGGGAAACTCCTTCCAATGTTCCTTTGATTGTGTCGATCAGCATTAGTCCCCGATACAAATAACAACCACACCACGAATATGGGTATATATTGGGTCAGCCATGGACTATTTTTTTTTTTCTCCTTTTTTTCTTTTATTTATCGTTTATATTTTCGGTCCATTCTGCTTCCAGGGTGTGTCCCCCACCCCAAAAAACCCCCCCAAAAGAAAACCCAAAAGAAATCCTCAGAGGTTCGAGCCACAAAGAAGTGTCATTCCCCCCCCCCCCCCCCCCCCTTGCTCAAAGTCTGAGTAAAGTTATGTCCAAACTGCCGGGTACAGAGCAGAAGCGCTAGTCTAGTGGCCTACATCTCACATGTAACTATCACACGGCGGTATTAGTGTGAACTTAAGTCTAAAGGAACGGACGCAAGAGACAAATCGATAAATCAAGAGGAGCTTGCATGAGTTTGTCCAGATGGGGGAGCTCTTCCCCATCGCAAAAACGAAGGAACCGAAAACATCCTCCCCTTCTCCTTATAGCTGCTGCTCTTTGGGGCTTTCTGGGCACGAGGCCGGCTGGTAGGACTTCAAACTGGCCAGCGGGATGTCGGCCATGTTGCCGCCACCGCCGGTGAAGTGTCCCTCCCCGCTGCCGAACTGCTTCTTGTCGCCAAAATGGTCCGAGCGTCCGCCCCCTCCCTCGTTTTTCCAGGCCCTGGTCAGTGTGTGCCCATTGAGCAGTTTGTCCTTGGGGCCCCACTCCCGCTGGGGGCCAAAGCCGGATCCGGGCGACTTGGGCTGCTGCTGCTGCTGCTGCTGCTGCTGCTGCTGCTGCTGCTGGTGGTGGTAGGTGCCCAGGACCGGTGGCATCCAGCAGTTGTCCGAGTGTCCCAGGACCAGGCACTCCTGCGTACACATCTCCGTGGCCTCCACCAGCCCGCGGGGCCCCAGCGGTCCATCTATGGAGAAATCAACAGAAAAACCAGGCGGTCAATAACAGCGATGAAAACTGAAAATCTTTCGAGAAAAGTTTCGGGACATTTGAATTGTTTTGAAACGGCCAGTGAAGCCATAATTATAAGTGGGCTCCATTTGCCCCGAACCCATTACCCATATTATGTATAATAGTTTTCAAGCATTTACTGATTTAGTTCTCATACAACATGATTGATGATGGTTCCTATGCTGCTGTTAGTTTGTTGTGATTTCACGTCTGTGTTTTATATGTTGAGACAAAATGTTGGTGAACAAAACACAAATTCCGAAAACGTTTTAATTAAATTTATATTCAGAAACATTTTATTCAAAGTCTTATATTCCTGGCGAACAGGACGTCGATCACGTGACAACAAGTTCCCAAATTTCACCTCGAAACCAGAAAAGCCGAAACTTGAAAGGGTTCGGTCTCCCGTGTTGAAAATTGCCCATTGCATCAAATCTCTATCGATCCGAAACAGGCATCGACACCTCACTGCCCTGTTTAAAACTACTCCCTTTTCTCAATGTATTTATTTCCCTCCTATTTTGGCATTTTTAATATTACCTCCAAAGGTCATATCCTAGTATCCTCCGGTGCGCCTTACTCAGAATAAAAAAAACACAAAAAAATACAAGTAAATAAAAGTGTTGAATGAAAGGTCAACATTGGTGTTGCAATGAAAAGTTTTCCCCTTCTCCAGGTCATAATTATGGCGTGAAACTCTGGTTCGGTGTTCAAACAAGACTCGCCAGTGCCACGTTGAGCATGCAGCAGACAAGGAACTATTACAGGTGAGCTGTTTAAATGTCAGTGCACAACGTAATATACTCACTGTCATTAAAATAATGACAACCGTTACAGCCATCGATGTTTTTGTCGTAATAAGGTGCAATTTATTCTGTGATTAACGGTGTATTTTGCCACCAAACAATTGTATCTAATATCATTTGGCAGAAGTATTGTTTTCAATGACCCCACCTCGGAAAATTAAAAGGCTCAAAAGCCTCTATATGCATTATTTTAAATATATTTTCTATGATTTCAATGTAAAGTGCATGAGCTTTAGGAAATTATTATTATTACTATTATTAATATTATTATTATTACTGGTAGTAATAGAATTTATTCCACAGCTTTTTTAGAAGCATAGTTTTAGGCATCCTAATCTCCATTAATCGTAGATTCAAATTATAGTGATCATCCACATTATTTCGAAAAATAAAAATCCCATGTTTGATATTCCTCCTTTATTCATCAAGCTGGCACTTGATCATAAACAACCATCTTTATGCCTGTTTGCATAATTGGTGGCAGGGTCCATCACCATTCCTGTAAGAGCAAGGCCTCGTGAATTAGGCCATGCAGTAGTAACCAGTTGTGGTCAGTAAACTGTCGATTGACTGACGAACATTCACAAAAAAGAACCGAAAAATATCACCGCAAAAAAGCAAACAGATCAATAGATCAGATGAAGGAAAACTTTGGAGAAAAGAAAACGTGGGTAAACCTGGGCATCGGAGAACAAAACGTGATCGTTTTGAATGGAATTCTGGGAATCGGCACTTTAACTTATCGTGTATCACAGTGATTAGAAAACCTGACGTATTGCTTTCGTAGCCATTTCTAGCCACCTTCCAGCCCTCTTCTTGTAACCATTTCTAGCCACCTTCCAGCCCTCTTCTTGTAACCATTTCTAGCCACCTTCCAGCCCTCTTCTTGTAACCATTTCGAGCCACCTTCCAGCCCTCTTCTTGTAACCATTTCGAGCCACCTTCCAGCCCTCTTCTTGTAACCATTTCTAGCCACCTTCCAGCCATCTTCTTGTAACCATTTCTAGCCACCTTCCAGCCCTCTTCTTGTAACCATTTCTAGCCACCTTCCAGCCCTCTTCTTGTAACCATTTCGAGCCACCTTCCAGCCCTCTTCTTGTAACCATTTCTAGCCACCTTCCAGCCATCTTCTTGTAACCATTTCTAGCCACCTTCCAGCCCTCTTCTTGTAACCATTTCTAGCCACCTTCCAGCCCTCTTCTTGTAACCATTTCTAGCCACCTTCCAGCCCTCTTCTTGTAACCATTTCTAGCCACCTTCCAGCCATCTTCTTCTAACCATTTCTAGCCACCTTCCAGCCCTCTTCTTGTAACCATTTCTAGCCACCTTCCAGCCCTCTTCTTGTAACCATTTCTAGCCACCTTCCAGCCCTCTTCTTGTAACCATTTCTAGCCACCTTCCAGCCATCTTCTTGTAACCATTTCGAGCCAATCGCAGCCATGACACCTACACGCTGTTTGACGAGGCAGAGGACGTGCTGCTGTGCCGCTCAGCTTCTACTAGGTGAAGCACTCTGCTGAATTACTGGCTCGGCTGTGAGGTTAAACCATATGAATATCGCGTTTTTAATTACAACAGGCCGTGGCCATCCACTCTGGAGAGCGTCAGGTATTCATCGGGCTTCATTGTTGGCTTCCCAGACCCCAGCTGCTTGGCTTTGGGGCTATAATGGAAAAAACCAAAAACAAACAAAAAAACAAAAACACGATTATCTAACTTTCCTCCTGCCGCTCTCAGCATTTAAAGCGTGGCGGCTCAAGTAGTTCATCTATTTTCTTGAACTACTACCTCCCTGGATACCCCCCCCGCCCCCCCCAACGGCCCCCCCATCGTGTCACGGCTCATTTGATCGACCCAGATCCCTGGTGGTGCATCTGGTCCTATCTTTCCAAGCCCAGACGCGAGCAAGGCCTGCGACTGTTTTAACGGCCTCGTTGCCGCCGTGTCGTCTTGGGTTCCACAAATTAATGGAACGGAATCAATGGCTTTTGTCTGCTTCTCCCAGCTTGGATTGAAAACAGGCAATTATGACACGGAGATGACAAATTGAATGTCAATAGTTTGACAAAGGAAATACATTAAAAATATGATACAAAGGGCAAAAAGGAAAGTATTTCCTGTTGTTTTATTACAATAGATAGATAGACAGAGAGACAGACAGACAGATAGGTCGATGATAGATAGATAGATAGATAGATAGATAGATAGATAGATAGATAGAATGATAGATAGATAGATAGATAGATAGATAGATAGATAGATAGATAGATAGATAGATAGATAGATAGATAGATAGATAGAATGATAGATAGATAGATAGATAGATAGATAGATAGATAGATAGATAGATAGATAGATAGATCGATGATAGATAGATAGATAGATAGATAGATAGATAGATAGATAGATAGATCGATGATAGATAGATAGATAGATAGATAGATAGATAGATAGATAGATAGATAGATAGATAGATAGATAGATAGATAGATAGATAGATAGATAGATAGATAGATAGATAGATAGATAGATAGATAGATAGATAGATAGATAGATCGATGATAGATAGATAGATAGATAGATAGATAGATAGATAGATAGATAGATAGATAGATAGATAGATAGATAGATAGATAGATCGATGATAGATAGATAGATAGATAGATAGATAGATAGATAGATAGATAGATAGATAGATAGATAGATAGATAGATAGATAGATAGATAGATAGATAGATAGATAGATAGATAAATAGATCGATGATAGATAGATAGATAGATAGATAGATAGATAGATAGATCGATGATAGATAGATAGATAGATAGATAGATAGATAGATAGATAGATAGATAGATAGATAGATAGATAGATAGATAGATTGATAGATAGATAGATAGATAGATAGATAGATAGATCGATGATAGATAGATAGATAGATAGATAGATAGATAGATAGATAGATAGATAGATAGATAGATAGATAGATAGATAGATAGATAGATAGATACTGTAGATAGATAGATAGATAGAAAATATGCACATTTAATTCTAGTAAAAAATGTAAATATGCAATGCACCTAAACCAAAAAAAAAAGTAAGAAATGGCAATATACAATACCCCCCCAATTAACAATAAAAAAAAATGTAACAATAAATATTAAACCAGTAAAAAATAAATAAATAAATAAAAATATCCCTCAAAATGAGCAATATACAGTACCCGAAAGAAATGAAAGCAATAAATAAAAATCGTCCTTCTTGCTCTTTCATTTCCAATGTCAAAATACACGATTTAGCAGCTAAAAAGCAGTAGGAATAAGGGTGGTGGCAAATCTGCTTTTCCTCTCGTCCCCAGCCCCCAGGAAGGAGGGTGAATCCGTGGAATTGTCCTTTGATAAGAACATGTCGCCCTGTTCCTCCGAACACAAAGTTCAGGGCTTCTTAACCGCCAGAAATCCGCATTCCGTTCTCTGATTGTCACACAGCCCCGGGGGGAGAGTTGTTGGACGGCGGCATTCCACTCCTACGTCCATAGGGGGCATAGCGAAGCCAAAACCTCCAAAATCCAGAGCCCCCCCCCCCACCTTCCCCACCCCCCGGCGCGCGCTGTGCGTAATGGGTGTGTAAAGGAGGCCTCGCCAGGCTGACAGCAAGATTAATTCCCTAAATGAGATTGGATGAAAAGGGGAAGTTGGGGGAGACAGCTGGGTAGCCGTGAGGGAGGAAGGATGGAGGCATAAGATGGTGAGGGGATAGGGGAGGGGGAGGAGAGGAGGGCGGGGGGGTGGCGGTGGGTTCTTCCATAGAGGGTGATGTGAATCCGGGAGAAATGTTCAGTCTTGCGGATTCGTCTCACTCTCAAATTATGAATGTGGTTGAAGAATATCCACGCAAACGATTCGTTCTCGGGGGTGACTACAGGGTGGAAGACATTCAGCCATGTTGTTTTCAGGGCAAATCTACAGTGATGTGAAGGCCACATTTTGGCCCCCGGAGCCGCCAGTTGAACAGCCCTGGCCTAAAACATATCTTTCGATTATTGAGGGGTCAACCCCAGGGGCGATTTGGTTCAGTCAACTGAAGCTCTTCTATCAATAATGGATCAATTTAAAAGATCACTGGTTCCGAGTGAACGATGAAAAAGGTTTGAGGGAAAGAAAATACTGGTTTTCCTTGATAATAAAATACAGGAGCTATAAATAACGGAAACAAAACAAACTGACAAAGTGCTCAATCAGGTGTGCTTTGATTGGTCATTGATTGCAGCACAATCACAAGGCTCAATATTTGTCGCATCTGACTGTGAATTGCCGACCCTTTAAAAGTGAGAGTGATCCTGTTCGCTTTTTAATCAGTGGGGGGAACATTTCTATTTCTACTCCCCGGGTGTAATCTGCTCGCGACCGTTTCCCTGAAGATCGGAACAATCACAAGAGCCCCACGGACGGTGGGAAAAGCACTCTGAATCAGAAACTGAGCTTCGAGGGATTTACCTGAGTCACTTGTGGCACTGACAAGGGACATATTACAGGCTTTAATCACCGCTGCCACATTTGTGTTCATTGATGTAGGTTTTATCAACCTGAGAAGTATCTTTTGAGTTAATCTGGGGATTGAATGACAATTCATTAGTCCACTCTTTATCATTTTCAGCTTTAAACGCTGATTCCTGGATCCTTATTGCAGGGACTGCGATCTATTACTCACAGGACTGATGGTCAGATCATGTTATCCAATTGAAACACCCTGGATTCATGCCTTAAAAGGCAGAAAAAGCACTTCTGTCCCCTTCATGACTTCTGCTTCATCCTCTTTTCTTACTTCACGTAAGAAGTATCCAGAACGAGAATGTATTTCCACGCCTGCTTCACCTCAGGGATTCCACTCGTGTGAGTCGGTGTGAATCACCGCCTTGAGTATCGCTAAGTGAGGCAGTATATTTTTACTTATGTAAAATGTATTTAATTTCTCTCTCTTTTTAGAGCAATGGCATCGAGGAGGCCGTATCTGGACTGCGGACACTGCGGGGACACCAGCCTGTCCTCTGCACCCCAAGCTCCTGGAGGTCCTCCAGTGCGCAGCCAGAAAGCTGGGTCTCCCCCCGTCTCCCGGAGACGGCTGTGTCCATGCCGGACAGAGACTTCTACGCCGAAGCCCCCTCCCCAAGAAGCTCCAACCATCCCTCTCTTCTGACTAAGGTGGCCAAACAGTGGCTGTGGTGGCCTTATAGAACGACCTGCCATCGCCGACCTACCAGACCAAGCTGCTGGCAGAGCTCGTTGGCTCAGCGGAAGGCCACGGATCTCTCCCTCCACCTGGCCTGACTGCATGGCTCAAGCTACCGGGCGTAGCATGGGAGCCTGCTGGCTGGACCTAACTAGACCCCAGGAACGGGACAAAGCACCGCTGCTCAATGCCCCGGTGTCCCCCACCGGTGCCTTTGAAGAAGCTATCAGCCTTATGACATTGAGTTTGAGATTGAGGAGGAGAATACTCTCCAGTCCTGGATCCCTCGCACAGCCCCCTCCCAGTGTAGACACATAGTAGACGCAAAGCTGCAGAGACAGGAGGGGGGCTTCACCTCCCTCTGCCTCCTCCTCCCAGGAATGCCAAGCGGCAGCAGAAGCCGCTGGATCGGAACGCGCTCCCAGGCTTGAGGCGCGTACAGATTGGACCGGTGAGTCCACGGATTGGACAGGTGGGGACGCAAGCACGCGCCCGACCAATCGTGTGCGACTCTGCTGCGCTCAGAGAATGCCCGGGCTCGAAGCATGGATCTCACGGACCCGCATGCCCGCGAATCAGCGTGCACATGCCCAATCTGCTGCACATCAAGCTGGCACTACTGCCACAATGTGAAGCAGCTTGGCGCGCGTGCATGACAAGCCCATTGATCTGGAAAACGGTCACTAAGGGCTACGTTATCCAGTTCGCCCGCCCTCCGCCCGCTTTCAGGGTTAAGATCGAATCAGTGGTCCTGGACGGTCAGGCATACAGTTTAAGACAATTCTCACGAGAGAAATAGATTCTCTGCGGGAAAAGGGAGCGATTCATAGCATGAATCGCTCCCTTTTCGTAGAGAGGGAGGCACTAGGACAGTACAGCAGATACCACATGTCAATTGGTGAGCTTTATTGGAACCAAATGACTGGTCTGTGAAATTAGATCTGAAAGACGCATACTTTCACATCTCCATTCACCCCTGGTACAGGAAGCACCTACGCTTTGCCTTCCAGAGGAGAGCCTATGAGTTCCTTACACTCCTGTTCGCTCTCTCCCTAGCCCCACCGGTCATCACGAAAATGTGTGGACACAGCAATAGCACCGCTATGCTAGCAGGGGGTGAGAGTGTACAATACCTGGACGACTGGCTCATCTGCAGCCAGTCCAAGGAAGGAATCGGGCAGGTGGTGTGACTAACCTTTTCTCACCTGGCGAGTCTGGGTATCGCTGTCAACATGGAGAAAAGTATATTAATCCCGAGCCAACACACCCATTTTATGGGCATGGAGTTGGACTCTATGATTCTTTGATTTTCTATGATGGTCAACTTATCCCCAGCGAGTGCTCAGGCCATCAAGGCATGCGCATCACAGTTCAGACACGGGTGGTCAGTGATGTCACTTTTGTGTCAGAAATTACTGGGCATGATAGCGTCAGCAGCCGTTGCACCACCCCTCTGCATGCTGCAACCCAGGGTGTTCCAAGAGTGATATGCGACCAAGCGTTTCAACCCAGTGAAGGACAAGCACCGCAGGGTGACGGTGTCACCAAGATGCAAGAGGGCCTCGTCACTGTGGAGAAGTGCACAAAAGATTCCTTTGTGCAGGATCCGTGCTGGGAGCATTTCGTATGGCTCTACCATCACCACGGATGTATCCACCACAGGGTGGGGAGCCGTCTACAATGACACGACAACCAACGGGCGGTGGACAGTAACACAGGCGAGATGCCACATAAGCGTCTGAGAGCTGCACACGGTGCAATTAGCTCTACAGCACTTCCTTCCAGCCCTCAAGGGCCGACATGTTCTGATTAGGTCAGACAGCACGTCATACATGCAATAGCATACATCAATTGCCAGGGTGGGGTCCGGTCCCTCCCCTTTGTGCCAGATGGCGAACAGTATACCGCTGTGTGCCTGGCTGCCTCAACCATGGGGCGGACCTGTTGTCAAGGGGGAACCCCGGGTAGCAGACTGGTAGCCTTCACCCCCGGGTGGTGGAGGGGATCTGTGTGCGGTTTGGCGGCACGCAGGTGGACCTGTTGGCAACTCAAGAGACGTTATGGTTCTTCCCAGGTGCGGACGAGCCACAGTTGGGTGTGGACGCACTGGCCAAACCATGACCAGAGGCAATGGTCTACACTTTTCCCTCTGTGGCACTCATTCAGCTGGTGCTGGACAGGGTGCGGGAGGACAACCTGCTGCTGCGGTGGGGGCCCCATATTGGCCCAGCCATCCATGGTTTGCCGATCTGTGTGACATGAGTGTGGGACCCTTGTGGGAGCTCCCTCTCCGGTGAGAACTACTCACACAGGCTCACGGAACAATTTGGTGCCCGTGCCCATGGCGCCTTCGGCCTGGTACCTGAGAGGGAGAAGCTCTGAGCTTCGGGCCTCTTAGATGCGGTGGTTGCTACTATACAGAGCGCCAGGGTGCTCTCTACCCGTGTCCAGTACACACTGAGGTGGCATATTTTTTCCCAGTGGTGTGAACAGCGGGGACGCGCCCACTCCGACTGCCATATAGGTCCAATATTGCAGTTCCTGCAGGAACACTTTGCTGAAGGGAAAGCGGCCACTACAGTAAAGGTCTATTTGTCAGCTATTTCCGCATGTCATGTGGGCTTAGACAGCTTCACGCCAGGCAGTCATGCGCAAGATTCTAGCTTTATGGGAGGCGTGTGACGCCTGCGCCCAGCCCGGCCGTCTCTAATCCCCTCTTTGGACTTATTGGAAGTTTTGCGGGCTCTGTCAGGGCCTCTGTTCTAGCTTCTACGTACACACCACAGACATCAACAGCATTTATCTGAAAACGGCCTTGCTGCTGGCGCTCGCCTTGGCGAGCTGCAGGCACTATCAGTCCAACCATCCTGCATACAGTTTGGGGGTGGAGGGGATGGGACGCTTTTTTCACCTCGAAGGTCATTACCACTCTATTTCAGAGTCAGGTCATTGCATTAGCAGCCTTCTCTCAACCACCTTTTAAGTCAGGGGAGCAGGAGATGCTGAACACTTTGTGCCCGTTTCGGGCGCTGTGGTGTTATATTGAACGCATGAAGGGATTTTGGCACAGGTGTTTGTGTCCTTCGGCACCGAAGCAAAGGGTAGGTCCCTGTCCAAGGAGCAGTTGGCTCATTGGCTGGTGGAAATTAGAGACTTGGCCTACAGGAGCCTGTCATTAGAGGCACCTCAGGTCCTGTGCACGCACGCCCCCTTCAGAGGAACATCCGTGGAGGATATATGTCGGGCAGGGTCTTCGAACTCCCCACACACATTTGTGCGTGTTAACATGTTGGAAGTTACTAGGTCTGCACTGCCACATGCCATGTTTGGTGCACAGACCTGAGTATGCAGGTGTTACAGAAAGTATCCCGCAATTATTTTTACTCACATGTCCAATCACGTGGCTGGGACAGACACTCCAGTAGGGGGTATGTTATTACGTGAACCTCCCTCGGGTGATCATCATACTATCGTGTGATGGCATATGGTCCCATGAGTAAATGATCACGGTCCCTGTCATAGGGAACATCTAGGTTGTGTAGGCCACCACGGTTCAATGAGGAGGGACCAGATCTATTGCTGCGCTGCGGTACAGTGCTCTTCTGAGGCGCTCGGTGGTGAAAAGAGGAGGAAGTGGCAGTCGAGCCGCAATATATACCCACGGGGGGGAGGGACGGGGCGTGCGCCGTCATCACTTCCTCTGCCTTTTCAGGCGTGAATGCGGAGCATTTCGATCGGATTACGTGACGATTAGTCCCATGAGTGATTAATCTGGTCCCTACTGGAACCGTGGCTGCCTACACAACCTAGACGATATATGCATAGAAATATCTGTGTAAATGTTTTATACACATGTAAAAAAATATGTAAGGTTTTAGCAAATCTAGAACATAATATTTTCTAGATTTGCTAAAACCTTTCATATTTTTATATATTACATATTCATATTTCTTAGTTCCTTGGACTTAGTTCCTGGTTGATTATGTACTGCATATATATATATATATATAAATACACACAGTATATATTTAGTAGGGTTTTCACGACTACTGATTTTTACTAGTTTCCAAGTTTTTCACACTAGTAGTTGACTAGTCATCTTTTACCTATTAAATAAGAATGAAGCAAAGAGAGGAGCTGGGTTTGTGCTTTTGCCATGTACTAAATAGATGAATTTAGATATAAATGTAAATACATACAGAATGTAGGCACTGCATTGAATAGTCTTTGATTGGTAATGCCTGGAGTGAGGAAGGCCAGGCTTGTGACATCAGGAATCCGTCTCCATTTGTTTCTCAACACAACAACAGAGAAAGGTTGCCTTCACCCTGACCCCTGGGCCACACCAGAAGCGACACGTTAGTGTCGCGAAAGCGGTGCGCCGCAAGTCGCCTAATCCCCTAACGGCTTTTTTTCCGGGCGCAAAGCGTAAACTGGAGCGTTGATCCATTCAAAAGATGTATTCGATGAAAATATTTAATTACCAAGCCTGGTTGTGAACGTTATGACATAATTAGAAGAATATGTTTGACTCATAACAAACAATGATCATAACTTTATATTATAAAACAATAATAGTAATAAAATTAAATATAAATATATATAAGATGGTGCATTCTAATGATGAAACCAAAATTAACAGACCAAACAGCTTGAAAATCGGTTGAATATTCAGCGAATTGAATATTGACGATTCTAATTGAGGATAGACCTCCATCCTCCATATGTATTAGAAGAAGTGGCTGCCCCGTACCAATATGCAAGCTGGGTGCCATGATGAAGTGACTGTGGGGACAGTTAAAAATGGCGAGGGGGCAAATATTTGTATTTAGTAAAACAGTTGGTTATCAGCCTGCTATGTCCGGCCCCGGTCTGCACCGTGAATAGGTATGCCTACGAAATAAATCCTGAAATAAACAAATGAAGCAATAAATATATTAATTTATAAATATATATATGAGTAACCACCCAGACAGACTGGGCAAAGGGGCAGCCGGCACAATAACCCCAAGCACCCGTTCTACTCCTCTTCTGCTCACTTTATGCAGAATGACGTCATCTGACCTTCTTGGGCACAAAAGACATGTCTAAGGTCTGAGTGGCATTTTTAATAAGTGGAAGAATAACATTTAAGAATACAAAGACCTTTCTCCATAGAGACTGGACGTGTTTCAGTTTCTCGCCTTTGTAGCCAAGCTCCACGGTTCACATCAGACTCGCTTTTTTTCCAAATGAGTTTCTTACTTCCGGAAAACAAATCATTTTCTAAATATTAATCAATATTATTCAACATAATAATATATTCACACATGACCCCATGCAGGAATGGTTCCAGAACATTGCTGGGAAAGACTGCCTGTGTGAAAGGGGCTAGATGCCAGTCCTTTCTGGACTGCTCACATGTGCAACCAGGTGGTGGTTGGTGTACACTACAGCTAGCTAGACATCTGAATCAAGAAACATCTGCATATACTGTAAAGGAAGTATAAACTATAAAGGAAGGCATTTCTGTATGTACGCATGTACAGTATGTCCTTCGAATAGCTCAACAACTGTTTATCCAGTCTACTTCGCACTTGGCGGGTGTATTGCTGGGGACCATAGGAGGTGCGTTTGAATTAAGTGCAATTTGGACACGCGACACATGTAATATAAATGAACTTTCAATAAACAGCGATAAACAATAAACAAGCAAGGGGGGGGGGCGCATCTCGTGAGAAACAGTGAGACAGCGAGTTTATCCAAAAGTGCGACTTGGGGGGGTTTTTCCCTGTGAGAAAGAATGTATTTCCCCGGTGATTTTCACAGTGAGTCGCCCGACTTTCCCAAACATGCATGTTTTGGAGTGGCACTGCACTAGCATATATATATATATATATATATATATATATATATATATATATATAGTATTATAGTATGTGGTAAGGCCAAGCCACCACTCAGCTAACGATTTGTTTCAATATCAGATGAAAGGACAAAGCTGAAAAAAAAACACATTAAAAACGTTTTTTTTTTGTTTTCTCTTTTCACAAGGCAAATGTGATTTTTCTTACATAAGCCCAACTTAATTGGGATACTTAAGGTCAATGACTGCAAAAAAACTGAACTTATCTAATTTAATTGGTCATACACAGACGATGGCCCGAAAGCATTGATCATTTTAATAATTTCTGATCCCGACGTGTTTTTGTTGGCAGTAGATAAAAACAAAAATAAAATGAACAAAAATGAACGTGGATGGTCATCTTTAATTTTGCGATGAAGGTTTTGCATTTTTTTTCCTCTCACGTGTTCAAAACATATAAAAGGTTAAAAAAAAACAAAGAAAAACCTAAATGTATTCACTGGAATCTTTTGCTTTGTAGCCGCTCCACTACCCCTCACCCATAGACTTGTTGTTGTTCCTTTCAACTGAAAGTACACAGTGGGGGGTCTCAGCACTTATCGCGAAAGTACCCAGAGTACCTAGTACCCCCTCCCCGTTTCTTTCTTAAGCCCAACCCCAGGCCCCGCGTGGATTTAAGTTTAACCTCAGGACTCGTTTATTTCTTTTGTCTGCAACCCAGTAAGTAATTTGTTTGTTTATCTTATTAGCTATTCCTGTCTCTGTGTTTACCTCCCGGCAACACTTAACTCACACACTCCTCCGTTGTTGAACAGATACAATTTCCATGTGTGTGTTCAAATGTGTGTGTGTCTGTGCATGTTGTACCTGCGTGCACGCACACACACACACACACACACACACACAGAAGCACACACACACACACAGAAGCACACACACACACACACACACACACACACACACACAGAAGCACACACACACACACAGAAGCACACACACACACACACACACACACACACACACACACACAGAAGCACACACACACACACACACACACACACACACACACACACACACACACACACACACACACACACACACAAAAGTTCCGACCATGGTGTTTACTTTTCTGTCGTGTGTTTGGCGACCTGCAGAGCACTCTGTTAAAAAAAATAAAAAAACAAGTTGACAAGACTTCTTAAAAGCGCCCTATAAATAAACCCGACTTGACTTGATTTTACCAGAGTCGGCGTTCTCGATTCTACTCGAAGACTCCTTGAGGACAACAAATGGCAGGTGCCTCCTTCTTTTCCGCAAGCTCAACAGAAATGATTCAGCTGTGAGAAATCAAGTGGAAAGAGTCGCTCTTTCTCGGACAATACAAAACAGCGGTGTTCGCCGGCACAGGCGATTACGCCAACGGCATTGAGCAGCGAACCTTATAAGCCTTTTGTTGGAGTCGGGTGCTCAGTTTAATTCTAGCTGGTGGCTAGCTCTCCCGGGGGAAAAAATAAAGAATAAATAAAAACAAATCTTTGGGAAACCGGAAGGAGGAGCAGCCGGGCTTGAGGGTTCAACCGTGTCGTTACCGCTCGGAGCGACCCGAATCTCTCAATCCCTTGATGATCAATCTCCCGAATGGGCTTTGACGCCAGGGCCATAGCACGCGCACAGACAAGTTTGAAGAGCTAGTGTCTTTTGTCGACGGAATAGGCCGAACCGTGGAGGAGATGAACATTTGTCTTTAAAAATGTTCCCCTTTATTTACAAAGAGAGATGCCGTGGGGTTGAAGTCATCTGATGCATGTCATTGGGGGACTGACTGTACCTTCGAACGACTGGGAGTAGGCAGCTATAGCCTGCAAAATGTGAACACTACGCAGATGCAGCCGCGGTATCTTATATGAAGTGGCGCTACGCTTCGCGGATGACATGCTATTCTACCATGGCATTGGTTTTTCACCTTGTGGAAGTGTATGAATACATTTCCCTCGCCTCTTGGAGTTATGCCTTTTGTCAATGCCTTTTCATGGGACCGAGCGAGGCTGTTAGACCGGGTTCGTGGGTCGTGCAGCCGGCAGGTGCACGCGGGTTTCTATAATTTGAACAATTAGCTATCAATTTAAATTTCACACTAGGAAACAGGCGCCGTGAGTTGGAAAGAAAAAGCATTAGTGGAATATATGGTATTTTGTGCGCTGAGAAGACTGCAGACAGGGGAAACGCTCGGTGGTGTAACGGGTCGGCTGAAAGGATGACGACGTCCAAACCCATCCATCCGGCCGGGGGTCGGCAATGCCGGTTCAAACAACATTTATTTTTCTTTTTTCGTTCGGATTTCACAGCGGTGGTGGTTTCGGAAAGAGATGCTGCTTTTTCTGAAAATTATTCTCAGGTGATGACTTCTCAACAACCACTGCATATGTGGTCGAGTGAATCCAATGCTGTGCTAATGGCATTGAGAGGTCACGAGGATGTGAGGTGAGGGCCCACACCAACGGCAGCTTTTAGCCTCCATATGCAACTTCAGCAGCACAAGCCCGTTTTACTTGCACACAACTCGATAGTAGTATTAGTATTATAAAAACAAGTGGCGATATTTAATGTTTTACAATTCAAGTATTACATATCATCTAATTCCATGTTGTTCATAGTACCTCATAATCTTCAGGGATGAAATTAATGAATGAATGAAAAAAACAATTTTTAATGTTGTTTCCTTGGAAGACAAGATAAGTACAACTGCTTCAAAGTTTTCAAGAGTTGACAACATACAAGGAGAAAATGTAATTTGAACAAGTAGATGGCACACTGCCATTAAGCAAGGAAATGGAAATAGCCCTTCATTATGTATCATCATGGCTTGCTATTCCTGTCGAAAAATACAATCCTTATCTAACACCAACATTGGCATTTACTTTGTTAAGTCCTATTGTGTCTCCTGGTTATGCTATCCTTGGAAGACCACTTTGTCTTCATGGACACACACATTGAAACACACATTCACACACACGTAGACACACACAGCCAGTGGCTGAACCACTCTGCAGGTCTCTGGGAGCTTTAAACAACAGCGTGGCAGAGGAGCTGAGGAATGTAAGGCATGGGGTCTGTTCAGACAGCCCCAGCGCAAATGTTGTCAATGTCCACAAAGACGGACAGCTAAAAAAAAAACAAGGACGCCACCAGATCTCCACCCGACAGCCGGCTTATAAGGATGTGGTCGGAGGGATCGGAGCCGCTCTGTTTATATATCCGGCTTCATGCGGAATAAGATGTGAGGTGTGAGGGAAAAAGGGAAAGAAAAAACAGGCCACCTTCGCTATAGACTCACACTTCTATGCCTCTCCACAGCAAAAACCCTCCTACTCAAGTCTCTGAGATGGCGGCGCTTACTGTAGGATGGCTGCGACGGTTTCACGGCGGTTGAACTACGAGGCAGTATTCCCTTCCTGTCTGGCGGCTTTTGCCAATGAGAAAAGGTCTTCCTAATTAATAGTGATGCAGGAACAAAGCATGTGCCAAGGCCCCCCCCCGCCCCCCCAACCCCACCCCCCCGCCCCCCCCCAACCCCCCCCCTTCCAAAGCCCACGGACGGATATCAAGGGAGCGAATGATGGAGCGCAGGGGCTTTGGTGTCCTTACCAGCGTGTTTGTTTTCCCAGGGCCGCTAGGCGTGTCCAGATGTTGTTATTTGGGGATTAATGAGGCTTTGCTTCGGGTCCAGCACAAGGGCTCAAAGTGCCGGCGCTGTAACCAGCTGCCACTCACCAAAAAAAATCCCCCATAGGGATTAGTAACGGGAACCTGGCTCTCCCTGGCTCAAAAGCGTGCAAGGGGTCCTTGCCATCCCCACTACTACCCCCCTCGCCACACCACCCACTCCTGATTGTGGAGATGGACATGATACTGTACAAGGGAGTAAAATCAACAGGGGTTTAGTCGAGTCCTAGTTAGACAGGTTCTAGTTGGTAAGTGAGGTTCTACTAGGTCAGGTTCTACTTAGTCAGGTTCTACTAAATGAGATTCTACTTAGTCAGATTCAACTAAATCAGGTTCTACTTATTCAGGTTCTACCAAGGCAGGTTCTACTGATTCAGGTTCTACTAAATCAGATTATACTTAATCAGGTTCTACTAAGTCAGGTTCTACTCAGTCAGTATATACCAAGTCAGGTTCTACAAAGTCAGATTCTACTTAGTCAGGTTCCACTAAGTCAGGTTCTACTTAGTCAGGTTCCACTAAGTCAGGTTATACTTAGTCAGGTTCCACTAAGTCAGGTTCTACTTAATCAGGTTCTACTAAGTCCGGTTCTACTTAGTCATGTTCTAGTTCGTTGGTCAGGTTCTAGTTGGTCCAGTTCGAGTTAGTTGGTCAGGTTCTAGTTAGTTAGTCAGGTTCTAGTTATGCAGGTTCTAGTGAGTCAGGTTGTTGTTAGTTAGTCTGGATTCTACTTAGTCATATTCTAGTTAGTTGGTCAAATTGTAGATAGTTAGTCAGGTTCTACTTTGTCAGGTTCCACTTAGTCAGGTTCTAGTTGGTTAGGTTCTAGTTGGTCAGGTTCTATTTAGTTGGTCTGCATTCTACTTAGTCATATTCTAGTTAGTTGGTCAGGTTGTAGTTAGTCAGGTTGTAGTTAGTTAGTCAGATGAAATTCACAATGATAACCGATGAAGATGCAAAATTAGAAGCTGAAAAGAAATGTACTAGCTGTCTAATTCCACTAGTGAAAGCTTCTAAACCACTTCACTAACTAGAGCCTGACTAGTTCCAACCGCACAACACCCTACAAGTGAAGACCTGGATTCCTATGGATGACTAAACACACCTTTGGGATGTGGGGAGTAGGACAGAAAGGGGTGGTAGTAGGAGCAGTAGTTGTAGAAGTTGTAGTGTTCAACAAGGCGTAGAACGATCGTCACAGTTTTTCTGCGTATCTGGGAACACGGGCTGCGACAGAGACTAAAGGATTTGCTAGTAGTTATGGTAGCGAACAGAGCAGAACAGAACAGGGATGGCGTCTTGGGAGGAATCCCCTGGCCCAGATGATGGATCCTCCCAAGGGCTCCCTTCAAGGCCAGACAACAACTCCCTCCAAGACATTTACCACACAGTTCCCACTGGTAACATCAGCCAGTAAGATGAGAAGGAGATGGGGGAGGTGGAGGAGAAGGAGGAAAGGGGTTGGAAGGAAAGGGAAGGGAAAGGAACAGCGGAATAGGAAGAAGAAGGAAGAGCTTTTGAATGGAAATGAAGGGCAGTATGGAAAGGGAGGAAAGGCCACAGAGAGAAATGGCAAAATACTGCACAGCGCGTTGGGAGAAGGAGAAGGATTGAGAATTAAAACCAAGCTTCTTTTCGTTTTCCACATTGCCAATTTCCCTTTCCGTTACCACCTCGATGATTTTATAAATTTCAAGCTCTTTTCCAAACTCTTTACATGAGAAAGAGGGTGGACATCAATCAGCGGGTGATGAATGCACTCTATAAATGTGCTTCATGAACTCCTAAATCATAGCTGTTATTCTGTGAAACTGTAATATCCAGATAAACAGTTTTGAAACGTGGCTGCTTTGCAAAGCATCTAAGCATTTCTCCAAATGTGCACATTGAATTGTAAATGTGGCGCTTTTAACCAGGGAGTCAATGAACGTTAATGTTGACCGGGAAACGGTTTTAGCTAATGGTTTGCGGTGTTATAGCGTAGTGTCTGTAAAACAAATAACCTAGGAACCTCATGTTTCCATCGTGGAGGTTTCTCGCCCATTATTTTGGCCATGGACAGTCCTTCACTGTCTTTTAAATTTTGTTGTCAGATCTTTGTCTCTTTCACAACGTTAAATTATGTGAGTGACGCTAGTTATCACTGAAATGTGCCGTGAGTGACGATAGTAATAATAGTGAGAAGGACTAAATCGAAACACTTTATTTTGACTATTTTGCTGTTTTTTTGTTGAATTTGTTTACCATATCTTCAAAGATTCTGATACCCCCATTAGTAAGTGGGAGAGGATCAAACTTTTGGGTTCCCGTACTTTCTTCAAAACCGTAAGACTTTACGTAATCGTGCAAGCTTTACATGGACGAAATCTCCAGCTAACCCAAAAGGAGCATGTTCCCTCCACCTCCAACCGTTTGATCCCATCTCCTCTCGTTCTCTAAATACCCCATCAGAGTGCTCTCGGGAATAACATCAGATCCCTAATAAGAAGAATATTCTATCAAAGTTGGACAACTTCAGAAAAAAGTCACCATTAAAAATTTACCAGGTTGCTTCCAGAATCAATATTCCAATGTATGTATTCATCAAACGGACTCTTACCAAAAGCTCTGTACACAGTAATCTATGTACAGAGCTTTAGTACAGAGTTTAATTATTAGGGACCAGATTGAGAATGTCTTGAATATGCATTTTTGTGTATAACAAGTGTAGTTATTCACTGGTGTAGAGATGTAAATCATCAGTGTAAAATCTCTTTTGGGTTTGAAAGTACAGCAGCACTACATTTTTAAATGTGGCTGACTTAGTATCACAGTACCACAAAGTATCCCAATATTTCTTGGGGAAAACAGCTGATCAAGGCTTTCGATCGTGGGAGGGGAAGGGAGCTCGGTGTTGAAAACAGTTAACACAACAGAAATTAGCTGGATCATCCGGAGTGTGAGACTTGTCCAAAGGATTTTTCTGCGGGGCTGACGAGCCCGGAGGTATTCAATATATATGCTTCCAGTTAAATGGTGCTCTGTTCTGCCATCATCAAGATCGTTTCAGCAAATACCTAATTTTTAGGTTCATTGTAACCGTGTTTTGCTATTTTTGAAATTGTTGATTTTTAATTTAAAAAATGTTGCTATGTTTTTATGTTTTAATTCATTTATTATTGTTTAACTGCTTTATTATTATTGCCTAATAACCCTATTAGTGGGTCTAACCATAACCCACTAGTTTGATGAATAAATACATCCATATATCTATCGATCCATCTGTCTATCCATCTATCAATTTATCTATCCATCTATCTATCTATCTGCTTCTTATTGAACCTCATTTTAAGTATTTTACTCTATACAAGATGATAAGAAAAGGCTGTGGTTCTCGGGCTACCTCAATCTGACAAAAACAGTTGTATTCATGAGCTTGTGTTTGTCACAATTACAACATACGTCATTGACGGCTCTCTCTCTTGTAGAACCGGCAACACACGGTCACCATGACAACCACAGACATGAAAACGCTTGTATCTTTCCTCTGCAGTTTTGTTCCACAGCAATTTAGTTGCTGCCCTTGTACTCTCATTGTTGGCCTATATCAGTCACTGTGACGCACATCACAATATGTGATGTGCATCACAGGCAAATAAACCCTGCACAGAGATACTACTTATGAATATGGTATAGATATGATGTTAAAATACCTAATAACTGTGTAATTGAACTGTAATAACATTGTACAGTAATAGACTAACCCATCCGTTTTTAGCCATGTCAATAATGTTACATACACATTACATACATACATATAGATATGCATACAATTACTATTTTTGTTATTATACCTCACATACAAATTTACATTTACACAATCTCTTAATGACATTCTGATTAGAAGGCACCAACTGAAAATACATTCGAGGAGTGGGATCTTTTAATCATGGCTGCAAGCTGGCAGCGCTTCTTTCGGCAGCGTCAATTAACAGCTGCATAGAATTATCATGTCGACGGCGGAGCGCAACAACACCACACCGCCAAAACAAGTAATGAATTCTGCCCAGGTAGAGTCCAGCACCGAGGCAAATCCATGGAATCTAAATTAGAGAAGCAGCTACACGACCCCCATGCTACTCAGTGTCTATGTCCAATTACTTTATGTATAATGTCTGCGGCACACACTGTGTCTTGATGAACTATCGAGGATGGTGTTGATGGTGGGTCAGGAGGAGGGCGAGTTCGAGTTCAAATTGGCATTTTGAGAAGACTTGCTGCCTCAGCTCTGGGGTGCCTCATCCCATGTTGTGCACTGCCCAGGCCGGAAAGTGCCACGGCTGCAGAGAGTGCTGAAGAAGCACCGGGACTCCTGCTGTACAATTGGCTGTTCGTGTAAAGTGATTAAATAACAGTTAAGGGGGGAAATTCAAAACAAGGATTGCTAATTCTGATGTAAAAGTGTGATTTTTGCAATGTATGTTATTGATTGTTATGCTAATATTGCAATATTGCATCAACTCTGAAATCAGTGTCATTACAAATTAGTTACATGTCTGTTATGAGGAGCTACCCAACATAATCTCAAAACAATGTTTTTCAATATAAACTTCAGAATAATATAGGATACGTAGAAAAACAGACAAAGTTCTGTAGTACCAACATTGGCAGTCATAGTAAAAGCGGCGATAATTTAATTTTAAACCAATTTGCAGTTTTATTCGGTACCTGTGTAATTTGAAAAACGTGGTTGTGGTTTGGTGATATCAGCATACCCCATAAAGTTGCATCAAATCATATTATTATCATCCTACTGTGTACTCTCTTGATATGCGTGTCACAAATTCCCCTAACTATTAGTTAATTGCATCTTGGGTTTTGTTATTATGCAATGTCACCAACTCTCCTGTCATTTCAGATCCTACCTCTTGCCATGCAGGCACCTCATGCCCTTCACCTAGTTTCTCCACCCATCTCCTCACCTGCAGCTCATTCCCTCATCCCCCAGCATATATACCAGTCCCCTTCGCTTTGTTCCCCGCCACATTGTCTTTTGTGTTTCTCCAAGCGTTTCAGCATTATTCAGTCCTGTTTTTTGTTCCTGACCTTGTCGAGTAACAGCCTCCTAGCGCCACTAGGGGCCGCTCTTCTCTCCTCTGCCAGTCCTTCCTCCTGCACCTCCCCACACACCTGAGATCCATCACCATCAGAACCTGCGGTATTTATTCCTCGGCCCTCCATCCACTCACCGCCAGATCATCAGCTAACATACCGCAGTTGGTATGTCTCCTGGCTCCCTCCAAGTATTTAGTCTCCGTACTAACCTGCCTGTTTCCCCCTCCACGTTCAAGCCATTCCTGTCCTGCTTTGTCAAGCCTGGTTTCCTGTCCACCCACCCGGAACCTGGATCCCTCCTTCCCCACCCATGCCGTCCCTCTCCTGTCTTGCCTCGCCCGATCCGGTAGTCCTGTCTTCCTGGACATGTTCCAGCCCGACCAGGTCTCACCCGTCATCACCCCAGTGACTTCTGATAAAACTCCTTTGTTCACGCTGTTTACCAGCTGCCTCTGTGTCGTGCGTTTGACTCCCACCTAGCCCTGGTCATAACAGTACGATCTGGCCAAAGCATGGACTCAGCCGATGCAGAGGCGCTTTGTTGTGCGTTCCTGAACCTGGGGGTTCTCCTGGGGCAGCACGATCAGGCCCTCCGGCACATCGCGGACCACCTCCGTAACATCTCAGCAGCCGTGAGTAGCCTCCAGGCCCCACCAGCTCCACCGGCCCCGCCAGCTCCACCGATTCCCGCACAGCTTCCCACCTTGGCTCCAAGCGCCCCTCCCGTCCACCGAGAGCCCCATGTTCCGGCCCCAGCACCATACGACGACGACTTCAGGAGCTGCCAGGTTTTATTAGTCAAGTGTGCAATGGATTTCAAGCAGCAGCCGTCGTCCTACTCCAACGAGAGCTCCCGCATTGCCTACCTCATTGCCTCCCTGAGGGGGGCAGCTATTGCCTGGGCTTCAGCGGTGTGGGAACGTCGAGGTCCCAAGAACTGCTCCTACGAGGTCTTCACACAGGAGATGAGAAACATCTTCGATCACCCGGTTCGCAGAAAAGTAGCAGTGAAGAGGCTCCTCTTCCTCTGTCAGGGTCCCTGCAGCGTCCCTGCGCTCGTAGTAGAGTTCCAGACTCTGGCCGCAGAGAGCGACTGGAGTGACGGGGCGCTACAGGACACTTTCCATCACACTCTTAACGACGATCTGCGGGACGAGTTAACGCGGCGGGACGAGCCCGCTAACCTGGACCAGCTGGTAACCCTGGCAACTCGGCTGGACAAATGGCTCCGGCACAAGAGGGGGGCGCGGACCCAGCCCGCACTTCCTGCTTGGTTGGTTACGCCCCAGTCTCCGGTGTCCCTGGAGTCTCCCAAGTCGTTCCATCCCGGAGCCCATGCAGCCCAGGTGTACTCGGCTATCTCCTGAGGAATGAGCCCGCCGTCTACAGACCGGGTCTTGCCTGTACTGTGATTGGGCTGGACATCTGCGGGCCATGTGCCCCCTACGGTTCGTATAACTCAGTGGAGGTACATACCAGCCGAACAATTTCTAATCCCCCTCCCATCCATTGCTATCTGCCGCCCTCTCCTGGGGTGGCCTGACCCTTCAACTTTCAGCCCTCATAGATTCCGGCGTGGACGAAACTTCCTAGACAAGGGAGTGGTGTGCTAGTTGGGCTTGGCGCCCATTCCTCTCCCCATATCAATGGGGGTCAAGGGTCTGACTGGGATGCACCTGACCCGGATAAAGCACCAGACGGAGCTGCTGCTGTCTGGGAACCACTGGGAATCTATGTTATTCCACCTTATCGACTCTCCCCAAAACCCCCTGGTACTGGGTTATCCCTGGCTCCGGTTCCACAACCCCCACATAGACTGGACCGCCGGTAGAATTACCGCGTGGAGCAGCCACTGTCACAGCCACTGTCACAGCCACTGTCTCCATTCCGCCTCGGCTCCTTCATCAGGCACTCTTCCAGTTTACCCCGACAGCCTATACCTGTCCTCCGTCCCGGAACAGTATCGGGATATGGGCCAGGTTTTCAGCAAATAGCGTGCACTGTCCAACAGTAAGGACCCCCATGAAAAACATGCACACATCATCGTCTGACCAGCGATGGACATATGGAACCAGTCCCTGGGCGCGTTGTCGAATGTTGCCCACTGCTCCTGGCTGCCCCCCCAGAGTAAGGGATGCAAGGATGGGTTAAATGCAGAGAACCCGTTTCACCGGCCACCATCCAAAGCATGTGCATGCATGTGTGTGTGTGTGTATGTGTTGTGTGGGATGGTTGCTCAGGCGGTAGAGCTGGTGGTCTAGTGATCTAAAGGTTGCTGGTTCGATCCCAGGCTCCTCCTGCTAGCATGCTGTAGTGTCCTTGAGCAAGACACTTAACCCCTAATTGCTCTTGATGGCTGCGTCCGTCGGTGATTGAACAATTGTAAATCCCTTTGGAATAAAGCGTCTGCTAGATGTGATGTAATTGTAGTGGTGTGACAAATAAAGATTCTTCTTCTTCTATGACTGTGCAATTGAGCAGCACTCCCTGGCAGATGGTAAGCTCCACCCCTGTGTTTTCCTCTCCCGTAGGCTCCCCCCGCCCAAAAGGAACTACGAAGTGGGCAATCGGGAGTTCGTGGCAGTGAAACTGGCCCTTGAGGAATGGTGGCATTGGCTGGAGGGGGCGAACCAGCCCTTCGTAGTCTGGACCGACCAAAAAAACCTGGTTTACATCCAGTCGGCAAAGCAGCTCAACTTCCGTCAGGCTAGATGGGCCCTATTCTTTGGGTGCTTCAATATCTCCTTGTCCTACCGTCCAAGTTCCCGGAACCCCAAACCCGATACCCTGTCCTGTGTGTTTGCGGTGGAGGAGAGCAGTAGATCCAGACCCCATCCTGCCCCCTGTTTTGCCACCACCCTCACGTGGGAGGGAGAGTCGCTGGTGACCCAGGCCCAGGAACACCAGCCCGACCCAGGTACGGGAACCTCCAACGGTTGTTTAGTCCCTGACTATGTGACATTCTCAGGTTCTCCAGTGGAGCCACTCACCCCCTCCACCTGCCACCCTGGGATCACCCGCACGTTGGCCTTCATCCGGCAGCACTTCTGGTGGCCTACCCTGGTTTCGGACACCTGGGCCTTCATCACCGCCTGCTCCACCTGTGTCTGGAACAAGACCTTCACATGACCCCACTCCGTCCTCCTCTGTCCCCTAGGCATCCCCGGTCGCCCATGGTCCCACATCGCCCTGGACTTTGCCACCAGTCTCCCACCATCCAGCGGCAACATGACCATCCAAACCGGATAGACCGGCTCTCGAAGGCCGTCCACTTCATCACCTTGCCCAAGCTGCCACCGGGAAAGGAGACCGCCGACCTACTGGTGACCAAGGTGTTTCTACTAAATGGTATCCCCACGGACATAGGTACCGGACAGAGGGCCGCAGTTTATCTCCCAGGTGTGGCGTGCCTTTTGCTCGGCCCTGGGAGCCAAAGTCAGCCAAAAGTCAGTCTGTCCTCTGGTTTTCACCCCCAGACCAATTGGCAGACCGAATGGGCGAACCTAGAGGTGGAGGCCATGCTCCGCTGCCTCACAGCTGCCAACCCCTCCTCCTGTAGCAGCCAGCTCCCATGGGCCAAGTACGCACACAACCCCCTCGTCAACACATCCACCGGCCAGTCCCCGTTTCTCTGCTCCCTAGGCTACCTCTACCTCTGTTCCCTTCCCAGGAGGCGGTGCCCTCTGTCCAGGCCCACATCCTCCACTGCCGGCGAAACCTGGAACAAGGTCCACTCTGCCCTGCTCCAGGCATCCACCCGATCCAAGTGGCAAGCACATCGTCGCTGGACCCCAGCACCCAGCAGTATGCCCCCGGCAAAAGGGTTTGGCTTTTGGCAAAGGACCTGCCCCTCAAGGGGGACTCCCGCAAACTCGTATGTTGGTCCCTTCATCACTGAGTCCATCATCAACCCTTCTGCTGTGCATCTTCGTCTCCCCTCCTCCCTTTGTGTCTACCCTACCTTTCATGTGTTTCCCGCCCTGCTCCGGCACCCCAACCCCCCCCCGCACCATTGATGACCACCACGCATACACGGTCCGGTGTCTGCTGGATATGCGTCGCCATGGGAGGGGCTTGCAGTACCTTGTGGATTGGGAGGGGTATGGCACGGAGGAACGGTCTTGGGCTCCCCGGAGGCACATCCTGAATGCCTCCCTCGTCCAGGACTTTAATAGGACTCATCCTCCCGGCTCCAGGTGTCTGCCAGGTGGCGTCCATAGAGGGGGAGGGTACTGTCAAGCCCACAGCCCTCCTTGCGCCACTAGGGGCCGCTTTTCTCTCCTCTGTCACTCCTTCTTCCTGCACCTCCCCCCACACCTGAGATCCATCACCATCACAACCCACTGTATTTATTCTTCCGCCCTCAATCCACTCATCGCAAGATCGTCAGCTTACTTACCTCAGTTGGTATCTCTCCTGGCTCCCTCCAAGTCTGAGAATTCAAGTGTTAGATTTTAAAAGAGAATACTGGCAATATACATATATGTGCTTAGCACATAAGGTGCTTAAGGTGTAGATTGTTGGTTTTCTGTTTTGCATTCGGATTGTAATAACCTTATGGTATAATTTAAATCCATGTACTGAAAACCCACACAAGTGACATTGAAGTGTATCCCACATTTTTTATATATTATATAAAAAATAAAATGTGGGATACACTTCAATGTCACTTGTGTGGGTTTTCTTGGCCCAAATTTATACCTAATCAGGTCAAATCCTATAATTAGTTAACTAAAATACATACAAGTTAACCTTTGTAAAACAATAACTTAGGAAGATAATTAGACAGATATATATATATATATATATATATATATATATATAATATATATAGATAGATAGATAGATAGATAGATAGATAGATAGATAGATAGATAGATTCACAACAAAACATTAGGAAATTATAGTGAAGTAATAAGACTAAAAACAGAAAAAATAGGGCAATATGCAATAAACCTAAAAATTAACAATGGAATAGAAAGAGAACAGAAAAATGTTGCAATTGTACAAGTTTGCATATAAGTTTGGGTGTATATATACAGTATATATGCATAACTTAAAAATCTGTATTCAAACCAGGCTAATAAAATTGACTTTCTCTGTTTAAAAGACCCTTGGCAAGTTCAACAGGACTATTTTACTCAACCAAGCCACCCCCCCGGATATGTGTACATTCAGAAGCCCCGCTCCATAGGTCGTGGTGGTGGACTGGCTGTAACACACCGAGCAGACATCCTGTTCAAAGAACTCTCTGTGCCAAACATCATCTCTTTTGAATGTCTTGCATTCTCCCTCACTGCACACCTCCAGGTTGTCCTCATCTATCGCCCCCCAAAAGCCTCCACCACCTTTTTGTCTGAGCTGTCTGAACTGCTTATCTCTGTCTGTTCAATGTCCCAATCTACCCTTCTGCTCAGTGACTTCAACATCCATGTGGACTCCACTTTGCCATGGATTTCCTGTCACTGTTGGACTGTTTTAACCTCACACAGCACGCTCAAGGTCCCATCCACGCCAAAGGCCACACACTTGATCTAGTATGCACCACTGGCACTTCTCCCACCCATCTTCAGTGCCTCAACTTGGCTGTTTCTGACCACCATGGTGTCCTGTTCACTGTTCCTGTCCCCCTGCCCAAGCAATCCGCTAAACGCACCATCATGTTCAGCAACCTCAAGTCATTGAGTACACCAGCCCTGATCAACACCCCTGCGACCCACCTGGCCCTGGATTACCCTGACACCACTGTGGATGGCCTGGTTGCCCACTACAAATCTACCCTCTCCCTCAACCTCAGTTCTCTTGCCCCCGTCAAAACCCAGACTGTCTCCTTCACTCGCCCTGCCCCCTGGTACACCTTTGAACTCTACACCATGAATGCCAGCAGCCGGCAGCTGGAGAGGCTCTACAAGAGATCTGGCCTCACTGTGATCTTCTACAAAGAAGCTCTCTCCAGAACCAAGATCCAATTCTACTCAACCCTCATTGGAAATCAGCAAAGCCACCTCAGAATGCTGTTCTCCACCAAAAACCGGCTGCTCCGCCCCCCTGATCGCCTAAATCCCCCGACCCCTCTGACCGCTGCTCCATGTTGAAGGAGTTTTTTCATGCCAAAGTGGACACACACCCCAACCACAGGGTGTTGCACCCCCAGCTGCCAGCCCACCCCAGTGCTGTCTCTCCTCCTTCTCCCGTGTGGACGTGCCACAAATTATTATGCTGGTCATCAAGGCCAAGGCATCCACCTGCTCTCTGGACCTGCTCTCTCATGCCCACAGCCCTGGTCAAGGCTTGCCTTCCCTCCCTCTCCCCTGTCATGGTGGCCATCATTAACGCCTCCTTGAAATCTGGTTCGGTTCCCATCAGCTTCAAAACGGCCTCAATCACTCCAATCAAAAAGAAGCCTGGTCCCGACCCGGACAACCCCAACCACTACCGCCCGATCTCCAACCTTCCGTTCCTAAGCAAAATCCTGGAACGAGCAGTTGCCGCCCAACCCAACAGCACATGTCCAACCATGAGCTTCACAAACCCTTTCAATCCGGAATCAGAACCCACCACAGCACAGAGACCAACCTCATTAAAATCACCAATGACCTCCTCATTGCTGCTGATGCAGGCTACATCAGTATCCTCATCCTCTTGGACCTCTCAGCTGCCTTTGACACAGTCTCCCACACTATCTTGCTCAACCGTCTATCTGGCTACCTTGGCCTCTCCATTACTGTTCTCTCCTGGATGTCTTCAAATAATGCTTAAACTCAACAATAAAAAAACTGAATTCATGGTTGTGGCTCCCAAGGCACTGCTCAGGAAGGTTGGAGATCTCGTCCTCGTTGTTGATGGCTGCTTAATCTTCCCATCCTCTGAAGAACGCAACCTAGGCATCATCTTCGATTCATCCCTTTCATTCCACTCACACAGCAAATCCATAACCAAATCTTCCTTCTTCCACCTCACGAACATCCCCAGACTGTGCCCATCACTGTCATAGTCTATGGCTAAAACATTAATCCACACCTTCATCACTTCCCGTCCGGAGGACTGCAATGGAGCCCTGTCGGGCGTTCCAAGCAAAGCCCTGGACAGGCTCCAGTGTATTCAAAACTCAGCTGACAGAGTTCTCACCCGCACCAAGACCTGGCAGCACATCACCCCCACCCTCATCAATCTCCTCCCTGGCTCCCTGTCAAATCCTGTATCTCCTATAAAACCCTACTTTTAACCTACAAATCCCTCCACGCCCTTGCCCCTTAGTACCTAGCTTCTCTACCTCTATGCCCCGTCCCGGAAGCTGCAGTCCTCGGACAGGGGTCTGCTCTCCACCCCCCGCATGAGGGTTCGAACCTTCTGGGACAGAGCCTTCAGTGTGGCAGCCCCCACTCTCTGGAACTTTCTCCCCACTGACATTCGCAATGCTCCATCCCTGGCCACCTTCAAAAAGCCTGCTAAAAACCTACCTCTTGAATGAGTCCTACTGCCCCTGACCCTTTTTTGTTTCATTTTTTTTTTCTGTTATGTCTTTTTTTTTAATTTTCTACCCTGTCTTGTTTTATTATCTACCCTGCCTTGTTTGTTTTTTTGTTTTTCCATTGTAAGGTGTACTTGGGTTCCTGGAAGGCGTTATATAAATACCAGTTATTATTATTATTATTATTATTATTATTAATAAACAAAATGGCCACAATATATAATATATACAGGTTAAATTAATATACTGTTAAAATAGTCAACAAAAGCCTGGCAATGGCAAATTATACCCAGATATGTTGGAGTTTTTTCGCATTCCCCACCCCTTCTACGTGCATGTATGTAAGCACACTTTTCCATAAATGTCTTCCAGAAAAAAAAGCGCCGGCCATATGCGAAAATAGCCCTTCTGAAAATTTGAGTTTCCAAGGCCCCGTGAGAAAAAATAAATAAATTAAGAGCCAACACACCCAGGCATAAACATTAGCATGAGAAGCAAAGGGAAATGCCAGAAACAGTATCTTGGTACTTGCAGAGGTATGGCAAAAGGCTAATAGATTTTTTTATGCCAGTGTGGGAGGTATAGAGCGGGAGAGAGAGCGCACCGCAATTGAGACAGACATTATTTTCCGTGTTGATCATTACCCGCGGCCCTAGGAATTTTTGTAATAAAAATGAAACCTTGTTAATCCCCCGAGAGCTCTGTAATTGTAGCATTGAGGTACATCTCCTCCTATAATAATTGCGATTTCAGAGCACGCTCTGCCTGAGCGTAATCGTATTCATGGCTACCTGAGGGGAGCTGTAGCGCCTGTCTGGCTGTTAACGGCCGCCGCAGAGTGAATGAAGTAAAGGTGCGCTCGAATAAATTAAGTCTCATAACCTCACTATTTGGCACCAGAAATGATTGTATAATTATTAATGAAGATTCACAGCAGCAGCTACCTAAAATGGGGAACTTGATGTATTATATCAGAGGCCACAATGTATTCTTGTAGAGTTTTTAGGATCATATTTTTATAACAGGAGCAGTGCTGCTACAGCATAGAGACTCTTGTAGCCATGCGCGACTCGCAAAAACGATTCATCCATAGCGAACAAAGCTATTTGTTCTATTGACCCAAGAGTCAAAAAAAAAAAAATTCCGTTTATAATCATCGGTCAGTAAATACTGAATAAACTGTACAATCCTATTCATTAAGTCTATTCCCCCCCGCTTTTTTGGGTTTCAATGGGGAGGAAAGCACACCAGGCTCGCAAATTCATTTTGCCTGTTTTGTTTGTTCCTTTTCTTTGTCACAGCAGCAGCCCTTGAAATTGTGTGACATGTTGTTTGCCGTGGCGTGTCTACTCGTTAAGCGGCCGCATGTGTCACAACTTAAGAAGTAGCTGAGCACTAAATTATCGGTGGAGGAATAACTTGGCACTTCCGAGGGGCTGATTGCCTCGGCCGAGGTCGTAATTAGTTAGCGGAGGCTGACGGATCATACCGGTCGTTAGCGGTGACCCCCACTATTCACGATGAGGGAGAATGTTACCCAGGACGCCTTGCAGGATCCTGAGAGGAAGAGGGGGAGGGCAAATTGGAATTGGACTGTTTCTCAAGTGAGGGCGCTAGGATGAGCTTGAGCTCACAACACAAAGTAAATAATAGCGAGGATAACAGAGGTGATGTGAAACGGGCGTATGAGGGGAAATTGTCTCTTTTTCGGGGAGGAAGGGGTGGAGGTCAGGGTCCGCCACAGAAGCCTGTTGGGTGCAGGTGGCGAATAACTTCTGTCAGCCAAGTAATTAAGTGTCCATCACGCCGTCGCAGGAGGTCTGTGCAAAGCAGGAGCCACATCCAATTTCCATCTGTGAGAGGGAGGAGAAATCTGGCCCCAGCTCGGAATACACCCTCAATATCAACCCCGGTGTTACATTATGTAAGGCCGAGTACACCTTGAGTCTGTTTATACATTTAGAATTATAACTATTTTTCCTTGTTCCTGGCTGTTAGGTTTATTTCCTTTATGTGTTGTTCATCATTATGTTTATTGAATATTGCCACATTTTTCCTGTTCACTGTTCATTTTTAGGTTTGTGTGTATTGCTTATAGCCTGTTTGAAGCCTTTTCCACATTTTGAACAAGTTTTTATATTAATTTGTAAATCGCTAAAATACTTCAAGAACCCTTAAATCATTACTCAGTGTTACCTGAAACTGCAAAAAAAAAAATCACCCTACTTCTCTACGCTATACACTGACAAATGGTGCATGTGTGTACCTTTGACCGGTAAGCTGCTCATACGTGTGGCAACCCAGGTACACGTGTGAAACTCATTTGTTGTTTTTTGAAGATGGCAGCAATTAATCTCTCAAATGACCCGGGTTGATGAAATGAGAAGAAAGAGCGGACAGCGGGACAATAAATGCCAGCATTAGGGGAGAAATTACACGATGACCTTACCGAACAGTGATTTATGGATTCACCAAGTCGAGCAATTACAGCAGGTGATACCTTTGAATTTTTTTTTTTTTCCGAGCCACGGAAAATTAAATTTGCTCCTCCGCAAAACTGTGAACTTGTCAAGGGCGTTGAAACTGTTACCGGCTTTTCGGGGAGGATTCTCCAACATCATCCGTCTTTTGCTCCACAAATCCTTAAGCCTCCATATAACTTATTTTGTTAAGGTACTTAGACGTTAGCTCGTGACACACCGTTATCAGGCGATAAATTTAATTTCCGAATAAAAATATGTCAACATGGCTAGGGCCGTACTGGAAGGCTTTTCTACCAAATAGTTAGAGCTCTCAAAACTGCACAATGCTGCAGGGCTGATAGTGGAATTCAAATGAGGATGGCTATTTCAGGCCAAAACACTCACAATCACGATGGAATGCTCAATTCTGATTGGTCAACAGTGGCAATCAGTGTCTGTTATTTTTCAAGAACGAGCGCTGTCATGGGCAACCACTTCTTCCTGCCTGGATTAAGGCCCCATCGCATCACTCCGCCTACGTGCTAATGTTAACACTAGGTAGCAACTGCATTTTGTGACGCTACATACTGTACCGTAGAAACTATCTACAATGGAAAACTTGAGGAAATTAATGCGGATATGTCCAATTTCATATTAATAACAGTAGTTAGTCATATGCTAGTATTTTTTGTCGGTAATAGTTTGCTGCATTGTTGCAGTGTTTTCTACATTGTTCTGCCGATTGTTCTTATTATTGGCATATCTAGTCGTACAAGTTAATAACCAACTTAGGTACTTAGTTACTATGGGGTTATAGTTGTTTTGAGTCCTCGCAACCAAAACTAGGCACAGGTTTGAGTCTTGCTGTGTTTAAGTGTGTAGGCCTGTTTGAAAATCCTTGTGTTTTTATCTCCCAGGTGAAAAAGAGTTACATTTTCCATATTGAAAATATATGTTTTAATATGTAGAGGGTCATAACTATATTCCGAATGTAATGAAAGTACACCCATAAAAGCATATTTATAAAGTAACCTAACTTAAGCCTTAATTTTGAATACTTGTGAAAAGTTGCTTTGGTCGTCGAAGGTGACCTAAAATACATGTAAATTATGTTTTTAAATGTTAAAGTCCATATTAAGTACAACTTGAGTGGTTTCAATTCAACTCAATTTTAAGCAACTGTGAATACATCAAAAGTGTACTAAATATACAAAGTAATTTAGTACACTTTCAGATTACACAATTAAAGTCCCTGTAAAGTGAATGCAATGATTTGTTTCTAAACACATTGCAAGAGAAAGTAATTACAAAGTTAGAAAGTAATTGCTGAACACATGTTAAAAGACTGTTAACGATGAAGTACTGAATTGTGGAGCGAGATCATTAAACTGTTTCTCACCATTTTTGTGGTCCGGATCGTTTGGGCGGGGCTAAATCATGACTGGATGACTTATCGTACCCTGCATGGCCCCGACCCCTAACGCTATGTCAACAACAGGTCGGACCGCTGGAATCGGAGCATCAGTGGTGAAATTAGCTAAGCAAACAGCCCGGATTTTGGAATAAAACGCTGTTTTGGGAATAAAAACCTGGAGCAAAAGGAGTCTTCAGGGAGAGGGTCAACTCATGCCAATTCCTGGTACCGACCGCACCCCCCTCAAATCTTTTGCGCCTGGAACGAAGAAAAAGAACCGTCCCAATTATCCCAACCGAGCCAATTATGGCTCTTTCGATGACGGTATATGGCTTGCAGACAATTTTGAGCTAAAATTTTTCATCACAATTAACAGGTAATAAATAATTGGGCTGTGTCATTTTTAAGTAAAACAGGTAAGAGAAATTACAATTTTGAAAATAAAATTCAAAATATAAATGTGGTGGACAAAGGGGGGTAGTCAAGCACTGGCTGCGGACCACAGAAAGACTCCGGGGGCCTTTTACTCGGCGTCCTGCCCCTCCCGGGTCTCTGCTCAGGCGCCACTTGTGGGAGTCTCTGCCCACAGGTGAAGGTTTAGGGAGGGAGATGGAGTCTTTCTGGCCGTGGTGCGCCCACATGGAGAGAGTTTTATTGTTCATTTCAATATGCGGCACGCAGGCCACAATTACATATATCACTGAGGATTATTATAATAATTGTGGATAATAATGATCCTCTTGGGCGCAGGAGGAATGGCGTTCCACTGCTGGGCTGCTTACCAGACCATGCGCCGATCCCCTCTGTAAGGCAGACAAACACTAAGAAAACTCCCTGCCTCCAGTCGGACCAATCAGCTGAACACAAGTGGACGGAAATAGAAAAAAACTTCAATATGTATGTGACAAATAATCTCGTGAACTTGAACTTGAACCTGAAGACCAGCTGATTCTTAAAACTTGGAAGGAGCTTCCCGCCACATACCACACAATGCAGCGTGTGAGTATTGCCGTATTGACCATGTTTGGCTTCTTTCTGGCATCTGAGAAACATTAGGAGCAACCTACGCTCACGTTGAACTGATGGAAGCCTCAAGGCAGCATGAAGCTTAACCTCACTACGTATGAAGCAGACTACAAGGCCATCAGCAAAACCATGCAGCACCACAAGTCGCATTAATGGTAAAAAGTATTTCATTTATTATTGGTTAGCTACAGTATAACAACAATATTATTAACAAGAACAAAGAGAAATGTATTATATATATAGTACTTTTTTAAGTACTCAGATATGTGTTATACGTTAAAAATGTAAGCCTTACTTAAAAAATGCAAGCATTAAGTTTCATTCAATTTTATTAACTATTATATGGCTCACAAGTAAATACATTTAGAAATATTTGGCTTTTATGGCTCTCACAGCCAAAAAGGTTCCCGACCCCTGTTTTATGGGGGAACACACTCAGAACACTTTACAGGTACTTTAAGTATACTTTTTTTTGACTTAGGCTATTTTTTAAATTTTTATTTATACTATTTTATATTTGTCTGCATGTCCTTAATGTATTTTAAGAGCTATGCAAAGCACCTTGAATTGCCCTTGTGTAGGCAATGTTCTATTGACACACATCAGAACATCCACTGACAGACATTGGGAGACCTACATCAAGGGATGCTCAGAGACTATATGTAAACGCCGTCTTGGAAAAGTGCTGAGTGCCAAAGTGTTCATCAATTCTGCCTCCCGCCGCCGACCCTCCCCTGGCTTCTCCCTCTTGCCTCCCTCTCCCTCTCCCTCCTCTCTGACGGCTCCCTGTAGCATGAAGAAGCTAACACGGAACACGGGGCTTGAGGGAGCGGGGAGAGTCGAGCGGCGCTCAGGTGCCTTTGCAACACATGTCCCGGCGCCGCCATATGCCGCCGCAACACGGACATTCATTAGCGACGGACACACTGGCACTCAGCTCAAAGGGGAGGAGGGGTGGGTTGATGCCCATGGTGCAGAACTGTTGTTGTCGTTGTTGATGTTGTTTTTTTCCGTGGCATGGGAGTAACCTCCAGTGGTGGAAGAGGTATGCTTGGAAGTCAGTACAAGTACAAGTACAAACACCCTGACACAGAATGACTCTAGTGATATGGAAGTACCACATTGCCATTTTCTGCTGAAGTGAATGTGTATTTGCTCTGAAATGTACTTAAAGTATTAAAGAACTTATTTTAGGCGAAGGAGCTTTGGCCCTGGGAATAAAGTAATGAACGGAGGTCGAACCATCTGCAATAGTGGTGAAAGGAATTGATCTAAAGCCTTAGTGACAACGGAATCAAACTGGTAATGAAAGACTCGTGAACGACCCGTTCACTGCGAACTAATTTTTCAAATGACTCAGCAGTCGGGAGTCACTGTGGCAAAAGAGTCATTCGTTCACGACTCGTTAACTGTAACCAGTCACACAGGCATTCACCGAGACTCCACTCTCCATTCGCGAATAAAAGGAGTCATGAGTCGCGAGTGGGACGCCCAACAACCTCTCAAGTGGGCATTGAGAGAGCACGAGAGAGAGAGAGAGAGAGCACTCGTGAAGTGAGTGTTATTGATGAGAGAGAGATTATTGAGGATTCAATTAATCTGTAAAAAAAGTGGCATTTGTCATAATTCATAATTGAATGTGACCAAGGATGCCACGGTGAGGAATTTTTCCCACCGTTTAATAAACTCATGGCAACACCTGTGTAGACCGGTAACACCGGACAGTTTCGAGTCTATGACGCTCAATATCTGTAGACTCTACTGTGCATGTCTGCTGCGCAAAACTCTGAGTGCCAGACCGAGTGGACAACGTTGTTTTTTCTGGAATATCGCGCTTAATCACTTAAATATTGACAATTGGTATAAAAGTTGTTTTTTCTATTTATGAATTGCATGGAGGCTCTTTGGTTGTTGTATCATGTAAGCAGATGGAGGATTTGGACGCGGTGGTCTGGTGTGGCACAGTTGGTACGGTGATTGCACAGAGGTGCAGCTCCAGGTTATTACTTGGATGAATTCTTATATATAAGTACAGACACAAAATAATTTAGTTTAATATATTTTTTTATGACTACATCATCATAGCAACGTATTGTCACGCTTGTTTCGTACCTCCCCCTCGCTCCCCCCGTGCTGTTCAGAAAGTGCCGTTACCCCGTATTGTATTGATAACACGCTCCGTATTTTACAAATTTTCGGTTTTTTTATTTGATGAATGTGGGCGATGATACCCGAAAATGAACTGAACAACCGTGGGGGCGATGGCAAGTAATGTAATCGGTGCCCGAACACCGGGTAACGCCGGTAACCACGGCAACCATGGCAACCACGGCAACCCTAAATGTGACTGATTCATTTGAATTCCAGCAAAATGAATAATTTTGACGGAATAAAATGATTCTTGAGAGAATACCATTTACAACTCAGAGCCGAACAGATCCTTCTGACTCTCGTTACGTTGACTGAATCAAACGAACAAAGAGTCTGAAAACCTAACAAATCTTTCCACTGAGTCGTTCCAAATAGTTTAATCTCCACTTAATCTGATTTGTTCATGGATTTGGCTCTTCTAACTCTGGCGTGATTTTTATATTTATTAATCCAGATGTTTAAAGAAAAATGTAAAAAAAATAACGCAAAAGTATAGTTATTTGCTATAAATATAGTCGATAAAAGTAGAAAGTCTGTACAACTGAATAATATACTACAGTAAGTATAGATATTTCATCCCACCACCGGTAACCTCTATGGCACAGATGGATATCCTATCCACGACTTTATACCCTGACAGATTGTAAAAGGAAGTATTGCTGAAGCTTTTAATTCTAGTTTTTCTCTTTATCAAGGTTTTTCTGCCGAAAAGCCCCGCGTGACACTGGTACTTCCTGACTTACTTTCCTGACGTTTCAGTGCTGGGCTGGCATCAAACGGAGCTTTCTCTGACATGGCAGGACCGCTTGGTACTTTGTCAGGATCGCTCGGTACTTTTTTCCCTCTCTGCTTTCACGTCAGCCCCCATCTCGTCAGAGCGGCGGGCCTTGTGCTGACGTCGGCCTGAGCTGACACCATTAATTCACCTCCATCAAAACCCCCATCTCCACATAGCTGGCTGCACTGAATATATACAGTATATATACAGTATACAGTATATATACTGTATACTGTATATATATACTGTATACTGTATATATATATTTTTTTTATATATATACATATATATACTTATTATTTTTATTTTATTATTATTATTATTATTATTATTATTATTATTATTATTAGTAGTAGTAGTAGTAGTAGTAGTAGTATTAGTATTATTATTATTATTAGTCGTATTAGTATTATTATTATATTTTTAACTTGCCCTTATTATTATTATTTGTGTTTTATTATTTTTCTGTTATTATTATGTTGTGAACTATCGACTATTGTTTCCGGGAAAAATTCTCTGAAGGTGTGAACTATTGATTTTGTTCGGGGAACATTCTCAGAATTTTTTTTATCAAATACTATTTGAAACAGAAGAATGGCAGAAGCTACGAACACAGTTAACATCTTGTTTGAACCAGTGTGTCACAAACGTGGTTGAAGTTTCATCCAAATCGATCCACATACGGAGCAGAAATTAATGAAAAACCAACCCAATTTAATTTAAATCACAGACGCGGTCCAATGCATTCAACGGCAAAATATATCCAACCCAGCTTAAAGTATCTGGAACACAACAATGATATAAGTTAAGAAGACGGTTAAGGTGTTGTTTAAAACAGTCTGTCACAAGCATCTTGTGGTTTAAATGTCACCCAAATCGATGGAGCAGAGCAGCGAAAAACCGAACAAATTGGATCCCGAATATTCAGCTCTTCCTGCTTGTCTGCCATGCCACTATTCCTAAACAAAATGAACAAGATTATATTTACAGTAAGATGCTTTTTTGGCTCTGAGGTTCTGATTCCGAATGTGCATTCCGACCGTGTCCAGTGTACGGTGTAGACTCTGTCGCTCTGAAGTCGTTCGAAATGACAAACTATGTGTTTACGTGTATAGTTATGTACATTCTTACCTAGTAGATGTCGGTGGATCTGTTGGATTGATTTATATCTTTGGTCCCCATTACTTTGTCAGATTAATGACAGTTGACAGATTAATAACCACTAATATGAGGTAAGTTCGACTTCTATGGTAATTCTCTGCATATACGTAAAACTATGAAAATTCATAATAATAATTGTCAATGAGACTGCACATGTACTTACTTACAACAAGGTAAGTTATAGCAATGACAAGATTTGGTTTTAGTAAAAGAACAAATGTTTTTTAAAGAAAAGTCACGTATAAATAGTTTTCTACAGCTAAACATAGCAGATTTTAATTAAAAGACAGAAAATGTTAGGTACTGAAAAGTTCTTCCAATATAATTCTAATGCTAAATTGTGTTGTGTTAGAGTATGTTACACTTCCATAAATGTTGTCTCCATTACAATATAGACAAGTTATCTGTTAAACGGAATTTTCCAATTGTAGGTTATGAACAGAAAAATACAATGAAGTAGTAATTACAACTAACATGTATTTATTATATTTATAATATAACATGTATTTATTAATATTCCCATGCAAAGTAATTACAACAATTGGTTTTGTTATTGTTCCGAAAATCAAAGGCAATAAAGAAGCCATTGTCCAAAAATCCCATCCTCAAGGTCAATCATCGTATTCTAAAAAAAAGTATTAAATAAAAATACTGTGGAAGAAAACACCAAGGGAAAAGCTTGTCATATAAGTGGTAATTTGCCATATCTGTCAGTATTAAGAGGCTCATTTCATCAGGATGGTTTACAGTGTGGAGACTCCAGAAATAAACAATGTGCTACTATGACTTTAACAGCCGTTCTTAAGAACAAGATCCAGAATATTTGCACGTGGACACAAAATGAACGAGACCATTTTTTAATTAAAGGAAATAATCTTTATCAGGATATAAAAAAAAAAAGTCTGGTAGAATAGAGGATAATGTTCCAAGAAGAGATTATATTGGAATAACAGAATTGCCAACAAGACAAAATATGCTTCATACAACATTCCAAATGCTGAGCCATTTACTGGCTGTATTGGTGTAGATCATGACTCTGCATTGTAACATATAGCTATGCCAATTGATAGAGCACTAAAGAAATCACTGTTAAATAATAATGATGATGCATGTTTATAACTAGATAGGGTATACCACGATCCCTGCTTGATAATTGCACATGTAATACGTGCAATTATAAAGCAGGGATTGTGGTATGCAATTGTTGAAGGGTGACACCAATAATGTCACATTAGAATTTATGATCAATGGTTGATGTCTGGTTGAAATGGGAATATTTCATAAGTACTGTCATGCAAGTTTGATTCATTCCAATCCAGATTTGCATCAAGAACCACTGACACAACTTAACAAATTTTGAACAAACTCCTAACATTGACAAAAATTGGTGTTACATTGAGAACACAGTCACAAACCAATGCCATATTAATCCAACAAGTTTCATAAAAAACAAAAACTTATAACTCGTGCTAGATTACATGAATAAGTGGATTGATCTTAATTCTTAAAACACTGTTCTTATTAGAATATTTAAACTGAATGGTAGAAATATGGATGTAACTCCACAATGATTGTAAGTTTAGTAAATTGTGATGCATTTCACAGAAACCAAAAACTGTGACACATCCCTAAAATGAAAAAGCTGGAGCCCGTGCATTGCTGCCTACAGCTATATTTATTATGATTATGATTATGATTATTATTATTATTAATAATAATAACCACAATCCTAATTATTATTATAATATCAACATTATTATTATTATTATTATTATTATTATTATTATTATTATTATAGTTTTTCATTATAATAAGTATTCCAAGAAGAGGGAGGAACACAGGGTGACATACAAGAGTGGAGGAAGGTGCACACAAGTGGACTGCATCTCATGCAGCAGGTGCAATCTGTAAGAGATTAGTGACTGCAAAGTGGTGGTAGGGGAGTGTGTTGCTAGGCAGCATTGGATGGTGGTCTGTAGGATGACTCTGGAGGCCAAGAAGAGGAAGAGAGTGAAAGAAGAGCCAAAGATAAAATGGTGGAAGTTGAAAAAGGAGGAGTGTTGCATGCAATTTAGGGAAGCGGTGAGGAAGGCAATAGGTGGAAAAGAACGGTTACCAGATGACTGGGAAACAACTGCAGAAGTGGTGAGGGAGACGGCCAAGAATGTACTCAGTGTATCATGCAGGAAGAGGAAGGAAGACAAGTATTCTTGGTGGTGGAATGAGGAAGTACAGGAGAGCAGAGAGCAGAAGAGGTTGACGAAGAAGAAATGGGATGGTCAGAGAGATGAAGAAAGTAGACAGGAGTACAAGCTGATGCGGCGCAGGCCGAAGAGACAAGTGGCAAAGGCAAAGGAAAAGGCATATGACGAGTTGTATGAGAGGTTAGACAGTAAGGAAGGAGAAAATAACTTGTACCGATTGGCAAGACAAAGGGAACAAGCTGGGAAGGATGTACAGCAGATAAGGGTGATGAAGGATAACGATGGGAATGTGCGCTCTAGTGAGGAGAGTGTGTTGAGAAGGTGGAAGGAGTACTTTGAGGAGTTGATGAATGAATAAAATGAGAGGGAGAGAAGAGTGGATGATGTGGGGATAGTGGATCAAGAAGTGCAGCAAATTAGCAAGGATGAGGTGAGAACAGCTTTAAAGTAGATGAAGAGTGGAAAGGCAGTTGGCCCAGATGACATGCCTGGGGAAGCATGGAAATGTTCAGGTGAGATGGCAGTGGCGTTCCTAAAGAGGCTGTTTTCACACCATCCTGAAAAGGGAGAGGATGCCAGAGGAGTGGAGAAGAAGTGTACTGGTACCCATCTTCAAGAATAAGGGAGATGTACAGAGCTGTAGTAACTACAGGGGAATAAAGTTGATCAGCCAGAACATGAAGCTTTGGGAAAGGGTAGTGGAGGCTAGGTTAAGAGGAGAGGTGGGGATCAGGGAGCAGCAGTATGGTTTCATACCAGGAAAGATTACTGCAGATGCAATGTTTGCTTTAAGAATGCTGATGAAAAAGTACAGGGAATGCCAGAGGGAGTTGCACTGCGTCTTTGTGGATTTAGATAAAGCGTATGATAGGGTGCCGAGAGAGGAAGTGTGGTATTGCATGAGGAAGTCGGGGGTGGCAGAGAAGTACGTAAGAGTGGTACAGGATATATATGAGGGCAGTAAGACAGTAGTAAGGTGTGCAGTAGACGTGACGAAGGCATTCAAAGTGAAGGTGGGATTGCATCAAGGATCAGCTCTGAGCCCTTTCTTGTTTGCAATGGTGATGGACAGGTTAACAGATGAAATCAGGCAGGAGTCTCCGTGGACTATGATGTTCGCAGATGACATTGTGACCTGTAGCGAGAGTAGGGAGCAGGTTGAGGAGAGCCTGGAGAAGTGGAGGCATGCATTAGAGAGAAGTGGAATGAAAGTCAGCAGGAGTAAGACAGAATACATGTGCCTGAATGGGAGGGAGGGCGGCGAAAAGCTGAGAATGCAAGGAGTGGAGGTGGAGAAGGCGGATGAGTTGAAGTACTTGGCATCGACCATCTAAAGCAGCGGAGAGTGCGAGAGAGAGGTGAAGAAGAGAGTACAGGCAGGGTGGAGTGGGTGGAGAGAGTGTCTGGAGTGATCTGTGAGAGAAGGGTTCCAGCAAGAGTGAAGAGGAAGTTCTACAGGACGGTAGTGAGACCAGCTAGTTTGTACGGTTTAGAGGCGGTGGCACTGACAAAAAGGCAGGTGGCTGAACTGGAGGTGGCAGAGTTGAGGATGTTGAGATTTTGTTTGGGAGTGACAAGGATGGACAGGATTAAGAATGAGTACATTAGAGGGACAGCTCAGGTTGGTGAAAAAGTGAGAGAGGTGAGATTGAGATGGTTTGGACACGTGTGTAGGAGAGATGAGAGTTACATTGGGAGAAGGATGCTGAGGATGGAGCTGCCAGGCAAGAGGAAAAGAGGAAGGCCAAAGAGAAGCTTTATGGATGTGGTGAGGGAGGACATGAAGGAGGTTGGTGTAAGGGAGGAAGATGCGCAGATCAGAAGGTATTGGAGGCAGTGGCAACCCCTAACGGGAGCAGCCCAAAGGAGGAAAGGATAGTTTTTCATTATCCTTGTTATTAATACTTTGTGATTTTTTAACTATTTACTTTTCTTTTATTTTTCTTTTGTATTTAACATCCGTCTTCCGTCACCACCACACCATTCATACTTCAATCCTTATTTATCAACCTGTGAAGGGTAATGTAGTAACTTCAAGTTATTTTGTCGTCTTTGGTTTTATGGGAAAGGAAAAAAAACAAAGAAAAAAAATGTCAGAAACACTGCTGTTGTTTTTGTGACACGAGCAGGAAAACAATCAGCGGCAGAGCGGAGGAGAGGAACGGCCGCGAGATTGTAAATGGCAGAGTCAAAACTCATCCCCGCTCCCCTCCTCCTCCATCTCCCCGCTTCTCCTCCACCCCTCCGCTCATCCTGATGAGTGGCTTTGCCCTTTTTTTTCTCCTCCTTCTGCTCTCAATGTCAAAAAATCATCAGGAACTCCGACTCCCTGATGGGGTTGAGGCCCAGGGGATGTACAGACACACTCACACACACACACAGACACACACACACGCAGAAAAACACATACAAACACACACAAAGACACACACATGGAGACACAATGTGTCTCAAAGGGTACATACAGAAATTCAAATGAAAACACACACACGCACACACAAAAAGATATACACACAGAGTTAGACATACACATATAGACACGCATACAAACACGCATACAAAAATATACACACACACACACACAAACTGAGTCAGACACACACACGCATCCACGAAAGGTCACACACACAGGGAATGATGCACACACATGCACACACACACACAAAAAGATATACAAACTAAAACCAATACACATGCACAAAAAAACGAACTTCAGGATATACGTATGTGAGCAGCGGCGCAGGCACGAGACGACGCCACGGGCCCAGTCGTTCCATTTCCTTTTGCCTGCGCTATAAATGGCATGCATTTTAAATCTTTTAATTACGGATCCTCGCGACAATTACCTCAAATTAAATTACTTTGCAAACCTCTGAAGGATACGTTGCTAACGGAGAAGAAAGGGGAGTGCTCTTCCAGGGATTCTAAAGTCGCGACTTCTGCCTCGCGACCCGGCCCAGCTGTCTGGCCCTGCCGCCTAAATCCAACCCCCGTTTGGCCCGGGAATATGGAGAAGCCCTGTTCTGGAACCCAATCAGCCCCCTTCGAATCCCCACCCCCCCCCCCCAATCCGCCGAAATCCCCCAGTTTCCCGGCGCCACTCTATTCAAGGGGGCTGCAAGAGATTACAGCGTGGGGACCCTGCCTGCCAGGCATGCCACACTTAAATAATCTCTGGGTGAAATCCCAGTGTTAATGTGCGCTTTCTGGATCACCACTCCGCCATGGAGCTCCTTGGAGCTCAGCAGATGACTGACTGGCATGCACCGGGGGGCTGGGCGGGGGCGGGGGCAGAGCAAAGTATAGAAGGGAGCGGCGGAGTGAAAGAGGGAGTAGGAGAGGAGAGACAGAGCAAACAGACAGAGTAAGACGCAGTAGGACTGCCAGCAGTGGTAGAATGGCCGGCATGCAGGAACGGCGTCCCAGGAGGAGGAAAGTAAAGTTGAAAAAGTAGGGACAGGAGGGAGGTCACAGAGAGAGAGAGAGCTTATGAGAAATAAGAGAAAATAAGAGAAGTTTGTAAGATAAAAAGTCCCCTCCCTCCCGGGGGAACGCAGACGAGTAGCTCTGCCAAAGCCTAAATAACATTGTTCTGCATGCATTGTTATGCACATGATGGCCTTTGGGGGCGTCCATGGAGTGCCAAGAGATGCGTACAAAACCCCGACTGGTGACCTCGCTGCGTTACCCTAATGGCGACACGTCAAGTAATTACTTAATCTATCAATTACATCCCAGCACCAGCTGCCGGGAGGAAAGCGAGGAGCCTTGGTGCGATGGCGGGATTAGCGGAGGTCGCCTCAACACTTGACAACCAAATACAAGTCTTCCTTAAAAACCACCTCCTGCCCTTCATTGGCCTCCTCATCATATGTCAGCCTGGGTTTAAATCGCCGGCACGATCACAGGGTAAAGGCCTCGACAGGCTCCAGCTCCTCCATGACGCTCGGTTCTCAAACGCTCCCTGACGCTGTCCCTGCCATCCATTGATTCCTCTCCCTTTGTCGCTTTGTTCCCCGCCCTCAGCCGATGTCATCTCCCGGAGAGACGCTTCCCATCCCCGTCCTACATCACAGGCGTCGCTCCTTTCTTCCTCTTTATCTGACTCGAATGTCCTCTAGATCTGAAGTATCCCATGTACGTAGGCACGCACGGATTCCTTTCCTTTTTCCCCGGGTCTGCGGAACAACTGTATCCGATTTTCCAGAAAATGGTTATTTGTGGGTTGTTTTGAGACCAAAGAATAAGGACTATCATCTGAGCAAATATTATCACTTTCACTGAGAAAGGCCACAGGCTTTACGCTTAAAGTGATAGTGAAAAATAATAACTGAAGTCTGAAGATGATGCGCTACCGTATTATCCATCATTGCGCAGGTCAACCGTGGACCAAACGAACGAGCGTCTGACCGCGGGGGTGAACAGGCGGGGCTGGATTGTCCAAAAAAAGGTTGGTAAGCCTTTAAAGGCGACGGTAATTAAGTGTAAGCGATAAAAGTGGGGCCCAGCGCGAAGGCCCCGTCAGGCCCTTTGACACCTTTTAATTGTGTTAATTTAACAAACTCCATTTCCCATGGAAATTCATTAGGAGACCCCCGCATCTCGAGCATCCGGCGATGAATGTCAAGGGCTTTTTTTGTAAGAACACAAGCCTTGCGCTCGAGCCTGGTGTTTGTTTGTCAAAGGCGGCGGGGTGGCCCAGGGATTGGGCAGAGGTTATGGGCTTTGAGGGGGTGCGGAGGGTAGCACTTAATTACCAAACGCAAGGGGCATCGAGAGAGCCCGGGCTTAATCCTTCCCCTTCATCTGATGCCGCCGCAAACAAGGCCCTTGAGATAAACCCCTTTGTAGCATAATCGATAAACATAGGCGGACAATAACAACGCCGGCGAACCCAAAATGATAGAGAAGGAGCAGGATTAATAACCTTAAATAACGACGGAGAGGCTGGCTACGAGCCTTATCTTTTCAAGCATCTGAGCGGCTATTGAAGCAACAGTCCTTGACACGCTAATGACGAGGCTTGAGGCTCTTACTCCCTGAGGCCAAGCGATGGTATACCTTTCTTTTGACTTGCAAGTTTTAATACGGAGGCGACTCAACTCCAAAAAAGACAACGTTGGAGGATATCAGGGTCCTATTAAGGGGAAGGGTTAAGTAGGATTAAAAACAGGCACGATTTGAACTTTCTCCGGGATGATTCCACTGAGCTCTGGTTTTTAGGGCCGAAACAGCGGAATCACTGTCTTTTCCACAGCTCTGGTGCCGCGCCAATGGATGGACCACCTGATACAAATGGACTTCTCAATGGAGGTATTGACATTAATGGTGGTGTTTTCCACCATCTTCTGCTTTCATGTACAGTATGTGCTCTAAGGATTTCAGTACCATCATCACGGACGTGTACCTCCGGAACTTTCAGTGGGCTAATGGCTTCCCAACTCTTAATCTGGCCTGATACAAAACAAACAACATTTCCATTCCTCTCCAACTCCCGCTGCCACCTTAAACTGAAAGCCATCGGGATGCAGAAATTAAGACATAACATAAAAGAGACATTTCAGCTCCTTCTGTCTCGATTCTCAAATCAGGCCCCAGGCCTGGCGCCCTTCAAGTCCTTCAAAATAAAGGCCCTGCACGCAAGTCGCTTTAACTTCGTCCCAAGACGCAGAGCCATGAGGGACTCACAACAAGTATTGTTTGTTTGTTTTTTCCGTGTCGTTCAAATAAAACTTGTAGTAGCACCTGAAACGCTCACTGAACCCCACAGTGTTTGATGCCAGGTTGGGGAATAATAAGCATTTTACCAAAGTGGCTGATTCCATAAATTATCCACACTGGAGAGTATTAATAATACATGCATGTGAATGAATGAAAAAAAAAAACAAAAAAAAAACGCTTATTTAAATTAAAATCTTAATTGTCTTGTTTTGGGGACTTTCAGGGGATTCCAGCGGTGGGAAACGCTCCACGAAACGTCCGCTGAAATAACACCCCCCACAACCTGACGGATATTTTCAATCAGCTCTTTCCTTGTAAGACAAGGCGGCATATCAAATCATCTTGCCGCGATAAAAATCATTAAACAATCCACTTAGGAGTGAGATGTACGGCCGCCTTTAGCTTTGAGGGGTTATAATGTAATCTAAGATGTTTGTGCTTTTTTTTTTGGTAGCATGCAACATAATTACCCACGGAGTGCAGAATTTCAATTTAAACTGCACCAGAACCACCGTCTTAGGCACAAAAAACTTGGAAATAAAATACTTACTGGCTTTAAACTGCCACTCTGGGCGCCTGCCCGTAAAACAATGAATTACAAATTATCTAATTTCGGGTTCTTTCTTTCTTTCCTTCCTTCCTTCCTTCCTTCGTCGCTAATTCTCCAGCCCTGGCCCTGGAGCGAGCTCCGGCATTGGAATTTGGCACACACCACATATTGACCTTATGATTGAAATTTTATGTATTTTTTAGTATATTTTTACCCCCTCTCTCTCCGACTTTGAGCATACATCACAACCCACTTTTTCTCCTTTTTTTTTTTTCAATAAAAGATTAGAGACGATCTTATTACCTTCCCATTAAGGACATAACATTTTGCTAAATGGACTCCTATTTAAAACACTGCTCCAAGCTCCAAGCCATATTCAATGAATATCCGCCGCGCATTAATCAAGTCTGGCTCAACTGTTTCCACATCGCCTTATTCATGATTAAGAAGAATAAAAATTCATCGTATTTGATTATTCCCCGGCCCTAATTCAAAGTGGGGCAAAAGTCCCCAAAGGGTAATCTTACATATATCTATATATCTACTTCCACTGTGTTAAATATCAATATCATTTCCATTCTGGGGTCGGGGGGAGGGAGGAACACGGGTGTCCACTTTTAGACTCTCTCCATCTCTCTCTCCCTCTCTCTCACTTTCTCTCTCTCTCTCTCTCTCCCTCTCTCTCTCTCTCTCTCTCTCTCTCTCTGCCTCTCTCTCTCTCTCCCCTTCTCTCAGTGTGGTACGGTGAGGATTGTTGCCTTTTTCGACAGACAATTAGTATGAAAAACAGTCTGAAAAATTAAAAATACAATTACCATATCATATAGCTTGTTGAATTTTCAAGTTTGCCAAACAAACACAAATTTACTGCAGGTGTCCATGCTTTCCTGAAAAGAGGCAATGGAACACGTTTGTAGAAGTGGGGAACTACCGACTCACAATTACAGATCTCCAGGTTTCCATGAACTCAGCATGAATCCAAGAGGCGGTTGTGCAGTAAACTCCCCCGACAAGGGCTGTGGAAACCGTCTATATTCCTGAGCTGTCGGCCACTTGTTGATCATTTTTCCTCGTTATTTGAATCGTCCTTAAGCAGCCATTTTCTTTTTTTATTTGCTTTATCGTATATATTTTCACCTATCTATTAATGCCTTTTGCGGCCGTTTTTATCGCTTGCGAAGCTCTTTGTCAGCGTGCTTTTGAAAGGTGCTCCGTCAACTGAGCTTTACTTCCTCAGTGACTTACTCAAAGAGATATTACAGGAGCCCGAGTGCACTAAACCTATTTTGCATGTCAAGAGTTAGCGCGCACAGTGCACACACATGGAGGAAAAGTGCCCGTGAATAATTTACACACCACTTTAAGTTGCTGCATCAATTCAACAGGGCCTGGCTTGAATACAATGATACAATGATGTGTGAACAGTGTTCTGTACTCCGGCGGCGAAGATGCCAAACGCTTGATAAACGGGCGGTTCAAAAAAAAAAAAAAAAAAAAGGGACGAGCTGACGCTAGAGGTGACCCGGACCTACAGTGGCCGTCTTGTCCGGCCACTACTCGGGGGCTATCAGTCCCGATCAAGAGGGACGTGAACAACAGAGCTTTTGGCAGAAAAGGTTATGGGGTGTTGTTGAGGATGGAGTCGTGTGCAAATGGCATGGAGTGCCGGGACGCCGCAAAAGAGCCGCCTCAGCTGTTTTCTTCCCAGCCCCAGACACTCGCGTACCCCTGGGAAAGGTCATGGCAGCCCATTTTCCAGCAACTCTGACAGAGAGAGAGCGAGAGAGCGCTTTATATATATAAATATATATATATATATGAGGCCCCCATCATCACAGATCATGCCAGACCCCAGGCGCTAACTGGCAGTTGTCAACATTTGCGGGCGTCTGTCATTTTAGCCTGTCAATTCCTGTCGCCGCCTCAGACCTTTTCTATAACAGATAGAGACAGCAACTATTTGCGTTGTCTTCGGGCAAAGGGGTGGGGAGGGTATATCGGACGCCCAAGTCAGATTTGAATTAGATGTCAACCCGAACGCTGACTGAGCGCAGCATTTGTTGTGTAATCTCACGAGCTCCATTAAATACAAGCACCTGATGAAGCTGCTCCAAACAGAGGATAACGAAGCGGCGGCACATCAAACTTTATCGCAACATATTCTCTGATACAATATGGTGTTTGTTTTGCTTTGCCACATACTATTTTTCCCATACTTTAAGAGCGTTGCAATCTAAAGGCAAACATCTGCCGTGTTTACGCACAGTGGGTCGGGGCGCCGCTACCCGAGGCGCATATGGCCTCCCTGATATGGAAAGGCTCAGCCTTTGTCTTCGCTGGAAGTCCCAGCTGCCGCCGCTGCTGCTGCACAGTGTCTGTCTGCAGCGCTCCCGCTCTTTTTCACGGCCTCGAAGCGGGACCCTTAAGAAATACAAAGAGCAATTTTTAAGCGCTCACAATTCACTCTGGTTTACGTTAAAGCTAGATTGTCGATGTGATAGAGGATAGCGCGGGGGGAGAAAAGAGGATTTGTTTAGGAACCTGTCGAAATGGAGCCGTCAATGTAGGGATGATGGCGGGCTGGGTGGACACAATGTTGCTTATCATACGGATAATTACTAAATGAAGGAATACATTGAGACGGAATATTGATTTGAAATGATTTAACGAGTAGTCTGCCTAGTTTTATAAGTCAGGGGCAGAAGGAGGTAGAGCATGTCGTCTCGTAATTTGAAGGTTGATAGTGTGCTGTACTGTCCTTGAGCAAGACACTTAACCCCTAATTGCTCCAGATGGCTGCATCCATTGGTGCATGAATAATCGTAAGTTGCTTTGGAAAAAGCGTTTGCTAAATGACGATGCAAGCTAATAATTAGCATACCTGGTCTTACAACTAGTATGCCTCGGGTGGCATAGTTCACAACAACAGGGCTGACGCAGCCAACTATTCCCCCGACAACAACAAACAACTTAACCCACCATACGACAAACATATTCGCTGTCACTGATGTGGAGTCGGACATTATCCACATTCCTTTCTCCAAGTCTTCCGTTGCAGTCTCGATGTAGCGTCACAAAATGTCACCGCTAGCCAGCATTAGCATGAGCATGGAGGCAGCATGAAACCAAGGACGTGGAACCAGGCGGGGGAGAGGCGGTTGGCCGCGCAACGGCCATTATTAGGAAATAAACTATAGTTTAAATAGTCTATTCCACAGAGTCGTGTAACAACAGTAGTTACGATGTTTGAAAAGGGTATTGGGGTTTTTGTCTGCGTGTGTGTGATGTGTGCATTGTATAATAGTATAAGATTGTGTATAGTATAATAACTTGAGATGGACATATGTTTCAGACTAAAGGATGATGGAAAACGTGAAACATTTGTCGTCTTGAAATATTTGTGCGGCATGTTCGACCGTGACTCATGTTTCACAAGTGCTTGATACAAAGCGCCTGATGCATCCCATAATGGTTTCCCATACGACGACAAGGTCCCGTGGCCCCGCTCCATTACGTGACAGATTGCCGTGGGCTGCGTACAATAGGCTACGCCGCACGTGCCCGTGCAACGCTCCCTTCATAGAGGGAAAGATTAGCCGTCAGCCCCCGGCACCCCTCCCCCTGACACCAACTATTTCCCAACGTGCTCGCCATGTATTCATCCCCCGTCGCTGAACAATGAAGAATCCCGTTCCCTCCGCCCGTCAAGCCACGACGTGGCACAACAGAGCAGATAATGTCTGTACACGGCAAGGAAAAGAGAGAGACGTAAAAGTTTCACCTTTTTTTGTCCTATGCGATTCAACTGCGCGGTGATGGACGCATCGTGCGACGCTGTTCGACAACTTGCCGCAAAGGTACGGCGACCGAGGATCCTTCCCTCCCGACCCCCACCGCCGCCACACCACCGTGCCCTGAGAGCCCGCCATGCGATTCCACCTCCAAACACGTCAAGAATGGAAACTAGTTATTTTGTTGCGAGATGAAAATTGCGAGGTGGCGCTGATACACCGGTTCCTGTCATAACAGCAGCTCTGTGTTGATTGGAACAAGCTCAAGTTTCTCACTGAACCGACGGTGAACTTGGGATTTTTTTCGCGATGTAAAGGTTTTTGAGACTGGAGTGACGAGTCGCTCAGTAAAGAGGAAGGCGTCGTTCGATTTTCCGACGCTTGATTGAGTGGGTGTAACGCGCGGTGAGCGAGGGAGGACTTCCTCAACCATGAACGAGAGTCACTTCGGCTCTGAGTTATGAATGGAATTCTCCAAAGAATCGGTCAAATCTGTGCTGATATACAGTATATAAAAGTATAAATCAATCACATTGGATATGAATTACTCTAAATCCCCAGACATTGGACTTTAATTTAATGTTCAGTAATTATTTTCTGTTTTGAAGTCGAAGATTCACTTGCCCGAGTGCCTCCCGTCTCCAGGGTCACTTGAAAGATTTGTTCGCTGCGGACAAATTGTTCGCCACTCCTGCGTCTCTCACTATTAGTCGGCCAGAATAATGAGCGCAAATCTATGGGTTTGTGACGTTTGCAGTGGATAACAGAATGGCAGTGTGCCATGGTATTATCTCATTGTTAAAATGTGTGGCGTGGTGAGAAAAAGTGTCCTTCAAGACCTGCCAGACGAGAATGGACGGCCAGATGAAAAAAAAAAACCCACAACCCAGCATCTCAGGCAGGACCAGGATAGCCTCGCGCTGGGCTGGCGAGGGGCTTCCCGCTCGGCATTTAAGGCAGTAGCTCGGCTGCTCTTGCTCTGGTGTTGTAGGAGTGCCGGAGCTGACAGGTCTCGGACCACCCCCCCCCCCCCCCCCCCGGGACCGGGCCATTCATCCATCCAGGCCTCTCTCTCTCTCTCTCTCTCTCTCTCTCTCTCTCTCTCTCTCTCTCTCTCTCCAATCTCCCCGGGTCAGCAAGGGGGCGAGGTGCCAGCATGGAGCTGCCGGCTACAAACACTAATTATCATGGCTGCCTCGTGCTCAGAGGCGTCTGCATCACATGTATATGTGTGTGTGCGTGCGTGCGTGCGTGCGTGCATGCGTGTCTGTGTGTGCGTCTGTGTGTGTGTGTTGCGTACACACACACTCACACACACCTGCTGGTCAAACTATCAGCTGCCTTACAGGGGTTTCCGGCGCCCTAATTGTGGAGATTGTAAAGGTATGGCCGTTTAGGCTGGGCCCTGCCAACGGCGCTTTCTGCATGGCTGGCTTATTTAAATCAGTGGGTAAACAAGCGAGAGCTTAATATCCCACACACACACACACACACACACACACACACACACACACGCACACACACACACAAACACACGCACACGCCTATAAACACAAAGGACAACACAAGGGCTGCAGATTGCTACAGGTTGTTTAAGGGATAGTTTGATAAGGGATGAGCCGTGTCATAGCGCATGCATATACACACACACACGAATACACACACACACACACAAACACACACACACACACACACACGCACACACACACGCACACACGCACACACACACACACACACACACACACGCACACACACACACACGCACGCACACACACACACACACACACTAATGCAATGAAACTTGGGGCCATGCACGTTGCACAAGCCTCCACGCAAACTCATGATAATTTAATAAATGCCTGAAGGCAAAGTTTGAGGCGGTGGACAAATATAAATATTAATTAACACACCAGGGACCCTGGGGAAGAAAAAAAAAAAAACGGTTGCCTCCGCCTATTGGCTGCCGCCGTATTAAAGGGAAATTCTGGTCAGATCCTATAATGCGCTTTAGAATATGCATTAGTACTTCAAACATCCAAACTTCTAAAGTTAACATCTTCGCACTGATATTGAGATTTTTTTTTTTCTAATTAAAGTTACATAGCACCAGTGCACACTCAATAATCCACTGTGAGAAAGCAATGATTTCTCGTCCGTTTCAAGTCTGTAAAACAGATTCTAACTGGCCCCCTGTTAAGATCACGTGGCTGATTAAAAAGATGGTCTTATTTCAGTCCAAATTCGCAAAAAAATAAAAAAATATGAAAATATGAAATACGAAAGAAGAAGAAGAATCCTATCATATCATATTTTTTGTCCTCTTTTTTTTTTGGTTTGTAAGAATCCAGGGAAGAGTGTGACAGTGTGACAGGTTGGAGCGCCGCACTCCCACAGTGAGTGACTTGGTGGAGGAGCTGCAGCAGAGAGCAGGCACTGCAGTGACAGGTGCTAGTGGGTGGAGATGGGTGGAGTGAATCTAGATCATTTCTCTGTGAATACCCAGTCTAGGCTACACCCTCAACCAGTAACTGTTATCCAACCACCGCCCCGACCTACTGCCATTAACAGGTCTTGTAATTTACTTGTATGAATGATCCTGGGAACAAGCAACGTGTTGGGGGTGATGCTACGTACATGGAAACTCGAAAATCTGTTTTTTCTGAGTCGGTGGTTCTCACTAGCTTAATGTGTTCCAGTGGTTCTGTCTGGGAATAAGTACACGCGTGTTTGTTTGGCAAAGCTTTTGAATTCTTCAAGCTACGAAACGTATAACGTAATAACTACAGAGCAGGTTCACAGCAGTAAGTTAGTTATTCAGGATTATGACTATTGGGAGCTTTGAATGGGGTTGGGGTTTACGCTGGTTTCCCGGAAACTTGGAAATCTGTAATTCCGAGTTGGGAGTTTCTGCTTTCCAAGCTAAATGTGTTCAATTGGTTCTGATTGGGAAACATGGATGCCCTCAGTACATTTCTGATCTTCATGTGTAACATTAAAAAAAAGTATAAAGTGCTTACGAACAGTATAAACAATTGCAAAGGGCAATAATAAACATGTTAAAATATCCGATAAAACAAATCAATAAAAATGGCAATTAAACAGCAATTCACACAGAAAGGGAAAAGAGTTGAGAAGTCATTAAAAACTAAAGAACGACTCGTAGGTTTTTTAGAGTTTGAAAACATTGACAGTTTCAGACACAAATTCCGTGTTCACATTCCCTTCTTGATGCAATGCTGCGTTCAAGTGGAACTCGAAAATCCCCTTGTCCATGCAAATCCAAAAGTCCAAGCCCTCCGAACAAAAAGTGTTTTCTTTTGGTTCTTTTAAAAGGTAAATGTGTGTTTGTTTGCCAATGCTCTCTACAAAATGTAAGGTAACATATTGTAAAACTACAGAGTAGTTCAGATCAAAGTTAGTCAAAATTCTGACTTAAATTTCCAATTAGCAGGTGAGCGTGAGCATTTTTCTGAGTTTCGACTTCAACGGAATGCAGCATTCGAGGTGAAACAGCCAAGAGGGAGGGTTCTCATTCTCTGCGTTGAACTTTCATTTATTTTTCCTGGCTCCTCTTTTTGGCTTTTGCTTTTTAACCACGTTAATCACCTTTTTAACAAGCCTTTTCTCCTCTTTCTTTTTTTCTTTTTTTACAAGGATCCAGCGCATCCCACGCGAGCTTCATGGGATGAGCCGCTGTTGGTTGTTAGGGACAACAGCGCTCGTTTGCCGCAGCAAGCCCTCCAAGCCCTTTCTACTCAAAATAAAAAAATATACGTAAATAAAAACAATGCTACATGGGAATGCGGTTGGAGACAACTGATGATCTGGGGTGGAGGACTGGAAAAACAACGATGAGTTAATTGGACACAGTCTAGCTGGCAAGATAATCATCTTGTCAACAATGCACTTAACATTATTATTGTCTATACTCTCTCGCCCTTTCTCCTTTGCATTCTCTCTCGGTCTCGCTCTCTCTCAGACACACGTTTCCCTAAAATCCGGATCACCATCAAACAGGAGCACCTATCAAGCTCACACTCGTCTTACAACCTCAGAGACGGCGGTTGAGCCGAGCTCAGGCAACGGGCGCTAAAAAAAAAAAGTAAAAAAAAAAAAAATTCACGGCGAATTCACAAAGAAATGGGTTGCGGCCGCTGATAGCACAATGAGCTGAGCGTCGACTGCGCCCGCTATCTGCGCCGTCTTAGCGTCCGATTCACAAAAGATGGACATGGCCGTAATGTTTTGCTCAATACAAATTCGCTCTAGTTTTGCATCTGATCGCAACGTCTGGCCACCTTCCCATTCAAACTGATATCACCCGACCTCTCAAGGGCCGGGCCAATCACAACCGTTTATCTATTATGGGGCGGGTTTGATACGATGACGATGCAGAGGAGAGCCGCCGGGGCACCTTACCAACATGGCTGCCGCTGATGTAGAACGGTCCATTTCATCCGCCATCGCCGTTGAGGCACCTTACCAAAATGGCTTCCGCTGATGAACGGTCTGTTCAATCCACTATCGCGACAGTATTAAATGAATTGGATGGCATATTTTCTCTCAAAAGCTTTCGATTAAATTCGATTAGAAAATGTGTTTGCCGTACTTGTGACAGGATTTGGTAAAAGTTGAATTGACTAACTCCCTTACTCTGCGCTACGTCACACGTTTCATTGCTCTGATTGGTTGTAAGTCTATTCAGTTGTGTCCAGAGAGATTTTGGTCTGCAGCCATTGTCTGCAGCCAGTCATAAATATAAAACTAATGGTTGGACAGTGGTTATTTTTATTAAGAATTGTAAGGAAATCCTTGGATGGGGCTTCACCGGAACTATACCAAATCCTGATCAGGGATTTGAAAATAATGGAAATAGTCCGGCGCCCCAGGGAGACCCCAGGGAGGCCCCAGGGAGACCCCAGGGAGACCCCAGGGAGACCCCAGGGAGACCCCAGGGAGGGGTGCGTTACACGGTTTGCGGTGGCTCTGTTAGACGCTTTCTTTTTCGCTTATTTGCACAGGTTTAGCGGCCGCAGAAGCGGCGTAATCCTGTAGCAAATTCACCCCTGAGAGATGAGGCTTGGTTTGACTTCCCTCCGCGACCTGGAATCTTGAATCCAAGCGCTTCGGGAGGAACGCTTCAAAATATGTTGCCCATGCCATGGGGACGTTTTCCAAACCGCCGGGGGATTAGCGTACGATTTAGCTAAATTGTACTTTTGGAGTGGCTCTAATCATCTGCTCTTGACATGGACACGGTCCCGGTCAGTGCTCAGATCCGGCCTAATCCGGGGGGTAAAGTTAGCGCTTGAGTTGGAGTGACGGCTCCATGATTGCAATTAGAGACGATAGGGGAAGCAGGCGGATATTTGGAAAAGGATTTGTGCTTCGTAGCAGGAATCTGACTGGGACCGAGGTGGTAAATCACTGGAGTGTGATTATCTATGAACTAACCTCTGAGTGAGGGGCTCTCAACCTGGGGGTCAGGACCCTTGACACGGGGACACTTGATATACACTATATACTCTACTGTAGACAGACAGACAGACAGACAGACAGACAGATAGATAGATAGATAGATAGATAGATAGATAGATAGATAGATAGATAGATAGATAGATAGATAGATAGATAGATAGATAGATAGATAGATAGATAGATAGATAGATAGATAGATAGATAGATAGATAGATAGATAGATAGATAGATAGATAGATAGATAGATAGATAGATAGATAATTTATTAATTCCTCAATTCACATAAAACAATAGGCAATAGTAATGAAGATTAACTTTTAAAATGATTAAATATGAATATATTTGTATATATATTATTATTTTCTATATATATAACAAAAAATATCTAAAGAAATATGGAAATGTATGTATCTTAAAATGTTTTGTATGTATTTAAAGTACAGTAATGTATGTATATATATTGCAGGTATTTAGGCCTAGTATTTGATACAGACAATAGTATATAATTTACAATATTTAGTTGATTCTCATTTCTCAGTCTCATTTGATTGATATATTTTAATAAAAGCTTTTGTTAAATAGGTTTGAAATACATCCAAATTTCTATATAATCCGTTTCAAGCATCCTGCCGTGCTCTAAAATATCATAAATGATGTCTATGTGTTCCAGTTAACCTAGTTAGTTTAGTTAGGCTAGTTAGAATAGTTAGCCTCGGCCTAAAATGCAACTGGGAATATCTGCACTTTGACCAGTAATGTCGGTAGAAAAGGTGATGTTATTTAGCCCCATTCTGTTGCTTAGAGGCCGAAATGGGAACTGCAGTGCTTACAGTGAGGCGCAATAATATAGAACAAAGTTGAATATATCACAACTTCTCCAATTGCTGTTTTTGGGTAATTTTGGTCACCTTAAAATGGGTTCATGAGCCATAAAAAAGGCTGAGAAGCCCTGGTCTATGGGTTACCAAGAAAACCCCGCCATAAAAGTGAATGGAGGGAAAAGCTCCTGCATTAAAATGAAAGTCATCAGTCACGGGGGGAGGAATTGTTGTCGTGGTTTATTTCCCGTGGAGTGGCAGCGTGAGGTCACGCGACTGCTCACGCGCATCATTCCGTGGCTGACGCTGCCCTGTCAGGAGCAGCGTCAGCGCTACTGACATCCTGTCACCTCATCCATTGATGTTGATCCAACACCGGGATCACCGCAACGACTTAAAACTTTAATTACATGCATTCGTTACTAATTCATGACTGTCACTACCGATGCTGCGTTGTTTTTGTACAGGCGAACGCCCGGTGATGGCGAATTAGATTTGGTTAACGGTGAGTTCGATCCCAACTAGGAGACGATCACAATTAAACCCAGGATCCCCCCCACCCCTCCAACTCCATCATCTTCAAATGTCATCATTCCAGAAATGCTGCGGCTAATCCGGGCCCACTGCGCTCATCATTGACATTTAAAAAGGTGGGAAAATAAATCATATTGATTAAGGCCTTATTAAACTGGCATGGCATGACAAAAAAAAACATGGTCATACCCAATATCTTCACTTTAATTAAACAGTATGTATGAATTCTACTTTCAAGATATAGTAGAATTCATATATATATATATATATATATATATATATACATACATACATATACATACAAATATATATACATATATATATATATATATATATATATATATATATATATATATATATACATATACATATACATAAAAATAAATACATATATAATATATATGATATGTATGGAATGATATCATGATATAATATGATATACATATATATATATGTATATAATATTACATATGTATAGCATATAGCATAGCATACTACTTGCATATATAAAATAAAATTTATAAAAACACACACACACATACAATATATTGTAATACATACATAGAACATCATATATTTCAATATAAACTTTAACATATAATATGTAGACATTATTGTATGTATACATAACATTTAATAATTGCATATATAAAATTACTACTAATAAAACACAAATATATAATAAAATAAAATTGTATATATATATATAAATTACTATTTCAAATATATCAAACATGAATTCTAAGGCTTAACAGGGCTGTATCCAGGATTAGGGAGTGAAGTGCTGACATCTTATTAAAAGTAGAAAGTCGTTATTTATGTATCTTTAAATATTTTTATTTTTTTTCATAGTTGAGCCCCACACGGGATTGCTCTCCAAAAAGTGTCAGTGCGCTTTCCTTAAACACTTCATGAGCATTAGCGGCGGCCAGCCTGCAGGATGGGGGCCGAGGTCAGATTAAGTGGAATCACTCTCACCTCGTGGCCGTTTCCACTGCACTAAGCAACAAATGGCTCTCCAAGCTGCCGCTGACATTTGCAGGGATTAGCCCATCATGCTAGGTGCCCCGCCTCGCTCACACACACACACACTTGGAAGAATACAGTCACACACACATAGATAAAAGCACACACACACACACACACGCACGCACGCACATGCACACACACACACACACACACACATACCAACGCACACACTGCCTCCTGACAAATGCTGAAAAAACTGAACAGATGTGAATGTCAGAACCTTGCTTATTTAGATGAGTGTGCTCGCTTAAACTGCAGGGAGAGGAGGTCTGGCTGCACTGTGCACCTGCGTGTGTGTGTGTGTGTGTGTGTGTCTGTAAACCGTCTGTAATTGTACTCCTCCTAAAGTATTCATAATGTGATGCAATCTAATCTGCTATTAACCAGACTATATTGTATATAGATAGATAGACTCAGAATTATAAAGCCCCAACATGGAATCAGAAAGCCTCTGTATCTCTGTGTAATTCCCATTCTGACATAAGGTAGGAAATCATGCAAGTTGCATAGTACAACCGACTATAAATGAACATTTCAGGTTCAGAAAGTAAATCTTTGCAGCATTTTGAATCTAGGCAGAGTTTTTAATAGTTTGCTAATTAGCAAAAGGCATAGGGAACACAAAAGAACAAAATTGTCCGGCGCAAAACCCAAGGAGCCGAACATGGCAGGGCTCCTGAGCGTGGAGCCGCTCACTTTGGACCGCAGCACCAGTCTTTATTCCTGTTGCATGTTTTATTTTCAGTCAATACTTTGTCTTGTATTTTGACACATTTTCAATGCTCCTTTCACGATTTGTGTAAGTGTGTAGGTGCATGTGTATATACGTGTGTGTGTGTGTGTGTGTGTGTACACACGTGTGTGTGTGCGTGCGTTTGCAGCGGGCAACCCAGTGCATCCTTGCGGTCCGACCAGATAACACTTATCGTATCCCAGCCCGCTGCCCTCTCCACAGCGAGCCAGATAGCACTCGGCTTGTGTTTATGTTTGTTTTATCTTTCCCTCCTTCCCTCCCTGAGTCTTCCTTCTTTAGTCAAGCACTCATTTGCACTTGATCATAATCAAATTCCGAGGCCTCTTTCTTGTTTTTTTTTTTGTTCCGGGCGGCGGGGGTGGGGTGGGTGGGGTGGGTGGGGGTGGGGTTGCAGAAAGAGCCTCACATGGCGGAGGAGAAACAAAGACAAAGGGAAACAGGCGAGCAGCTGCACAGAGCCAGCTGTGTGTGTGTGTGTGTGTGTGTGTGTGTGTGTGTGTGTGTGTGTGTGTGTGTGTGTGTGTGTGTGTGTGTGTGTGTGTGTGTGTGTGTGTGTGTGTGTGTGTGTGTGTGTGTGTGTTTGTGTCTTGAATTTTGTCGTCTAAAACTATCTGGAACACCAACTTAGGCAGAACACACAAAGAGCGGTTGACGTGTTCACATGTTATGTTGCTTGAAGCGTGCTGTCACAAAGACCTCGTGGTTGAAGTTTCATCCAAATCATTCCACACACGGAGCAGATATTAGCAAAAACACGACCAAATTTAGATCAATATTACAGACACGGGCCAATGCGTTTCACTTTGGTTCAACGCCGAAATATGTCGAACTCAGCTAAAGCTGTCTGGAAGACATACTTTGCCAGAACTTACGAACGGGGTTGAGGTGTCGTTTAAACCGGTATGTCATAAGGATCTTTTGGTTTAAATTTCATCCAACTTGATCCACATACGGAGCAGATATTAATTAAAAAAGGAGCCGTCTTGGTTGACTGACAAGTCACTATTCGTGAATAAAATGACCAAAATGAGATTTACAGTAAGACACTTTATGACATCATTATCCTATTGGCTATGAATGTCAGATTCCGAATGAGAATGTCCAGTTGGACTGTGTCCAGTGTGGGGCGTAGACTCAGTCACTATGTACTATCGATTGGCGCGGGTATTTATATAGTTTTTTACCTGGTAGATGTAAGTAGATTTGTTCGATTGATATTATATCTCCCTAGTCCCCATTACTCTGCTGGATTAATGAAAAAATCAATAATAGATAATCCTTAAAAACTTGTCACGGTGTCCAGTTGAAACCACTGAAATGCGCGACTGAGTGATGTGTTCAAGATCAAGTGAGGCGTCGGAAAAATAAAAGCCATGCAATGGTGATTACTCACAGAAATAGTAAATAGTACCACTAATGTTTTTCGTATATCAGGGAAACGTAGCTTACTGAAAATGTGACCCGAGGAAAAAAGCTCAACAAGTAAATGATGTGCCCGACATGGCACCAAACAGCCACCCGTCACCTGTCACTGAGGGTGCAGCTCCATTTCCACAGACAACACGGTGAGTTATAACAATGACAAGTTCTGGTTTACAGGCAAACATGGACGGTTGTTTTAAAGACAGGGGGGTTGCGCTGTGTAGACCGCATTGTGGTTGCTCCACTAGTTGAGCAACCAGGAGACGACAAACGTGGGGGAGCCCCTGAGGCGTTCAATGTAAACTTGCAAAATCGTACTGTGTTTCAGAGAACCCGGGAAACTGTAAAACGCACCCAACAGGACTAAACTGGACCCTGTGTATTGCTGCCTGCAGCTATATTTTAATTTATTATTGTAGTTAAAGTGGACATACAATGTGGACATCTTGACTGACACCAAGAAGGCCTTTGTGGAGACCGAGCATAAAGCAGGATGAAATGGTCCCCACTTTGTTAGGTAGACATGATTGAGGGGGTTATCCTTTTTTTTTTTTTTTTTTCCCTAATCCTATTTAAATATACATATATTGTGAGCAACTCACCTAAAATACATTTTCTATGTTTTTTGTGTTTGTTTTCTTCTAAGAATGTCCATAATCTATGGTCGCCATTATGTAGGTAAAGATTGACAGTCCACTCCTTGCCAGGTAAACATGAACGTGTGTGTGTGTGTAAGAAGCGTAGATGAGGGCCAAGGGAGGATATCGTCGCTGGTATTATTGTGTTGATAATGCCCGGAGTGCGGCGGTGATGGCGGTAACATCAGCTCATTCTTGATATGAGCTGTCAATCTGCCTCATTTAAAGGACGATGGCTCTGTTTTGCAAGAACAACCTCCAGGGTAGATGGACACAGACATAGCATACTTGCTCGTTCGGTTTCCTCAGTTTGGGAAACAGCGTCCCTGCGAGTGAGACGGATTTGTAAATACTTGAACATCCTCTCTAATTCTTCAAAAATAAAACCAAACCTTTCGCGTGAGGTCTGTTGGATATGTTACAGAAAACTTGTCGCGAAACGCGATCCTGACGCTTTCCCACTTTTTCTGCGAGAATATGCGCCTAGAACAAGGTGTTGAAAGGGTGTGAAAGGTCGTGTCTCTGTGAACTTCACCGCATCAATCAACAGGAAGGTTTTAATTATGAGGCTATAATAGAACAGGGAATCAGATGAATTGTTGGAGTGCTTCTTTTCTCGAAAACAGGGCGAAATAAGAGAAGGTTTTTGATCCCCACAATTCTCTATTTCTCTGTTAATCGCAAAGGAAGTACTGTGAACCCCCTACGAATAATAGGTGGCAGCACAGCCTACCCCGAAAATACCTTCCGTACCTTCCGACGACTGTTTTCGCATCGCTCCAGCGATGCGTTCAATGGGATTTGGATCTGGACTCGCTGCCGGCCATTTCAGAGCGGTGACTCTTTCTTGAGCCATCGCGGGTGCTTTTTGAGCTGCATTTCCGGTCATGGTTCTACCTGGAGACCAGTGACCTTCCACAGAGACGCAGCCAACGTTGTGCAACAAAATACCACTGTATTCTCCTGATTTCACAAGGTCGTGCTCAGATTCAAGGCAACCCAGTACCGGAGGCAGGAAGAGCAAGCACAAAATTCTATTCCTAATTAATGGAAATCATTTGCTTAGAATCCAGCCGTTTCTAACGTCCAAGCGACGCCTATAAAAATGTCCGAGGCCATTTTAGGACTTCTATGGTGTGGAGGAGCTAAGATTCAGTATGCGGTAAAAATAAAAGAAAGCCAATATTTTCAGCCCTGACTATAAATGTCTGCACCGTTTGTTTGGAAAGCCCGACATGGGGCCGGGGTACACAGTGAGGAGATTAACTAATTAACGGACAGGTGACTTTCTCACTGAGCAGATACAATGAATGCGTCGTCACGCGTTCAGTCAACGCCGCTGCTTCATATCCATCATCTCAAGTCGATTTTTGCGCAGTCACCCATTTCAATTGGGCCTTCTTTCCCCTTTGATTGATACCTGCCCGGGCAGAGCAGACTGGAGAGATCAGCGGCAAATTAAATCAGCTGTTTTCACAGTCAGAGCTACCTGGCTAGCCCGAGGAAATGAGACTGATTTGGGGTCGAGTTTGAAAATCGCCTCTGGAAACTTTATTTTTATTTTTTTTATAGATCTCTCTCTCTCTCGCTCTCTCTCTCTTTCTCTCTATTTTTATATATATATATATATATATATATACACACACACAGTGGAATCCTCTTCGAGTGAGATCAATTTGTCCGGGTCTAATTGATCTCTATAAGTGGGTCATTATTATAACCAAATTTTCTTTATTTCTCAGATTACCATGCAGATTAACCATCTAATGGTATCAATGGCTCTACAGAAACTGACACGGGACACACAGGGCTTTTATTGTTTCGTTCAATTAGGATAAGGAGGAAAATGAAAAATAAAAATGAAAAAAAATTGAAATTTGTCTTTTTATTTTGAGAAACGGGACACAGGGATGCGCAGCAGAGCGGAGATCGCTCCCTCTCGATAACGTATTTACGCCACTGCTCTACGCCTGCCTGTTTTACAAATGATCAGTCTTAAATACATTTTAAACTTCAAATAATGGTCGGACACGACGTTTAAAGTGTTTAAATGAAATGTAAAATTTTAAGGAAATCCTTGGGGGGGTGGGGGCTGCGCTGGTTCTATGCATAATCCTGACGGGGCTTTAGCGCAAAGTTTCATGAGAGTAAAGTAAAAAATATAGAATTCATTCATTCATTCATTCATTCATGTATGAAAAGACCCAACATGAACAAAATGACTATAAGCTTATTATTTAAACAGTATTTGTATAGGAATGATTCTGTCCAAAGCTTTTTAACCCACATACTGTAACCGTGATCATTATAATCAGTTTCTGCTGTGTATATACTATATATTTGGACTGTCAAAATACCCCAAAATGACTGCATTATAAACACATTACATTTTTAAGATTTCGATTTCTTGATGCCATGAACACATGTACGCATTACATTTTGCTAAAGATTATTTAACGTTTCTGTTCTTAATAATCAAATCATAGTACGGCAATATTTCAGTGTAATGCTTTTTAAATAGAAAAACCTTTCTTTTGGGTCCAATTTGAGCAAATCTAAAAATGTAGATGAATCGCAATTAACCCCTGAATTTCTTGGATTATTCGTAATTTCGATAATTCATCATTGTTATCATTTGAAAGCCCTAACATATATATATATATATATATATATATATGTTATATATACAGCTTTTTATTGCTACATTGCCGCTTCTTCACTTTTCATGTTTTGATTTATTTTTGGACCATAAATAGCTGCTTTTCATATTGTAATATGCACGAAGCACCTCTCTGTTTACAGCACTGGCAGGGATTTGCAGAACATGTATCCAGCTCTTTTTTTGTCCAACTCGCCTGCGCCGCCCCCCACCCCCCTTTTCTTTCTTCTGTCATGTTCCAGGTACGCATCCCAGCATGCATCATGCTTTCGGAGTGATTACTTCTCACCCTGTCTGCGCTCCTTGACTTCACCTGTCAGTCGCCCCATCTGTTTGCTAGCTTCTTATTAGCGCGCTCGCTCTCTGGGAAGAGCTCCGCCTTCCCGTTTGGCTCCGTCGCTTTCATTCTCATTCTGCGAACGCCATGGGGTGGTTTACGTATGTGTTTACGAAAAAGCGACATGTGCATAGTTTTATCAAATACTATGAAATATTTCCCCATTCCACCCGGATTTTTCAATCCCAGCGGAGTCGCAAAGGCAACCAGGGGCGGGGCTGAATCAATAATTGAGGCCGGGAATTTCACTCCGTGTCACGCAAACCACCAGACTGCTAATTTTGAAGGCTATCCCTACTTGTTGATGTGACAAGTACCAGGCTAGCTATGAATTTGGCCAACTTTCCACCCAGTTCATCTGCCACAAGCCTTCATGCCAAACACGGCTTTTTTTAAGTCAATGAAGTTGTGATATAGCTCGTGTTGATGCTGAAGGTGCTTCTCAATCAGTTATCTGATGTTGAAGATTTGCTCAGTGGTGCTCCTTCTTGGTCTGAGTCCTGCTTGTTCCTCTGCAATGATTTCCTCGGCCTTGCTCTTCAAGCTGTTCAGGATGATCGGCAGCAGTACTTTGCTCGCCTGACGGATGAATTACGTATAACGTCCGAATAGAAGAAGACAAACATTGCATTGCAAGATACAGCTTACACTTATTGTTGATCCGCGGAGCAGCCATCTTGGAGTTTGAGGTCGGGGTTGGTAAGGGCCCTCCGACTCCCGGTTGAAATTTCCGATTGGGAAATCGGAAATTCCGACTTCCCAGTTCAAATGGAACGCAGCATTAGGCTACACAGACCCAACATACAGTACTGTGCAACATACAGTACTGTGCAACATACAGTACTGTGCAACATACAGTACTGTGCAACATACAGTACTGTGCAACATACAGTACTGTGCAACTGAGGAGTCAACACTGTGTGTAGAACCCAGAATCGCGATTGTGGCGCCGCCCCTTGCGGCCGCCTGCGCGAGCACCACGTGTCGATTACGCACATTTGGGTATTTTTCGAGCTTATAGAGCTGGTGCGTAATCACCGGGTGCCATGACATTTCACTGCATATATGTGCGACCGTATGTGTATGTATGCGACAAATAATCTCTTGAACTTGAACTTGAATTTGAACATACAGTACTGTGGAAACATACGGCACTGTGCAATTTCTGGTCACATTTGGCACACAAACAACAATGTCTTACATGTAAATGGTCGTGTTAGTTTGCCATATTCTAATATTGTGCAACTGACACACACTGTCATGAGCTACCTACCTACCCATGCTGGGTATGTCGTGTGTGCATGCATTTGTGTATTTTAGCGAGCGCTTTTGACTGACCCGGTCCCTTTTTTTGCAGCATTTAGCTGCGTCTGCGGCCAGGGCCTTTCTGTTCTTTATTCCCTCCCTCTCTGCTCCACCTTTCCTTTTACTACTGACCGCCCATTTGGTCGGGGGGCGATTAGTCCAAAACGTCTGGGTAAGCAGGTAGACGGTTGCTATGCGCGTCACCAAGAGACGAGATGATGTCTTTTTTTTTTGGCGCGCGCAAACCTCACGCTGGAGCCCGTCCTCGCCCACAGCTGGCCCTCGGTTCGAATCCCGGCCATTTGCCGCATGTCATCCCCTTTTTCTCCCCACTTTCCTGTCAAACTACTGTCCTGTCAAATAAAGGAGAAAGAAAACTAGAAAAAATATAAACTTAAATTAAATTGCAATTAAAAAAAAGTTGACTATCGCGTTGTGTGTTGTTGTGTTGTTCTGTTGCTGTTCTGTTGTGACTCTCAGGCCACCGGGAAAAGTTCCGGTGTTCCAGACGGGCCGTCCACGTGGGCAGGCGACACTGGCACAAACATGAAGGCTTGTTTTTGGGTGAAGCAATAGAATCGCTTTTCCATTCCAAACGTTTTGGTAAACACATGCTTTGTTTCTCACAATGTGTTTTCGGCTACTCTCACAATTTGATTCGAAGAGGTGGTTTTGAACGGGCGGTAATTTTAAAAACACGCTAATGGCACTCGCACGCACGCACGCACGCACGCACGCACGCACGCGCGCACACACACACACACACACACACACATGTCTATCTGACAAAGACTTTCCTACAAAATGGAGACTACAGGCTGCTGACATTTGTACTAAAAAAAAAAGACATAGAAATTGTGTTTACAGTAAGTTAATTGTTCATGACATATATTGATATAGAATTAAAAATGTTTATTAAATAAACATTTGTAATCCTATATCAATATATATAATACAAATGTTGTATTACTTATAAAGAATGGAGCGTCACATTTGCACCTCATGCCTATTTGGTCTCCACACAGTCCATCTTGGATTCTGTCGAGATGTCCACATATTATTATTCAGTTTATTACACACTGTTACATTATTAAATCGTATTTTTACCAAGATGTGATTTAACTGTACATTTTGTCATTTGATCTGATTTCCACACTTAAGTTGGTCATTTTTGACTCTAATCTTAGGAGAGTATAAATATCCGAACATGAAAAAATAACGGCGGCCGCACGTTTCACTGTATATTTTGTTTTTCATTTTTTTGTATTCGTTGCGGACCATGTGTCGGTGCTCGCCTGAACAGATGGCGTCCGTGAAGACCACCTATACCCCCCTCCTCCTCCACCCTCCATCCTGAGCCGCCGTATAAACCCTGCGCCGCTACGGAGCCAGATGCTCCTTCTACCGCCGCGCCCCCACGGTAACGCCGCACTTTGTCGGGAGTTAAGACGTAATTTCCACAGCTTTTAATTGGTCATCACAGACACATCGCCTTCTAACTGCAGCTCGCTTCGAAACTTCTCTGATGGAATTGCAAGACAATTTACGGATTGAGCCAGTAATAAATATATATGTGTATATATATATATATATATATATATATATATATATATATATATATATATATATATATATATATTCATATTTATGAATACAACTTTGTTTTGTAAAATCATACTTAGCATTTTACGCATTTTTTAAGTATTTATCATGAAGGAGCCAGTAAAAACAAATATATTTCTACTCCTAACTTTATATTTATAATAATTAAAATAATCGATTGCATTTTCTACAATTATTATTACATTATAATACTATACACCGCGTTCCAAATTATTATGCAAATTGGATTTAAGTGTCATAAACACTTCATTTTTTGTTTTTCAATGAAACTCATGGATGGTACTGTGTCTCTTTGGATCACTGACATCAATCTCAGACACCTGTGATAATTAGTTTGCCAGGTGAGCCCAATTGAAGGAAAACTACTTAAGAAGGACGTTCCACATTATTAAGCAGGCCATGGGTTTCAAACAATATGGAAAAGAAAAAGTATCTCTCTGCTGCCAAAAAGCCTCAAATAGTGCAATGCCTCGGACAAGGTATGAAAACATTAGATATTTCACGAAAACTTAGCGTGATCATCGTACTGTGAAGAGATTTGTGGCTGATTCAGAGCACAGACGGGTTTGTGCAGATAAAAGCAGAATGAGGAAGGTTTCTGCCAGACAAATTCATGGGATTAAGAGAGCAGCTGCTAAAATGCCATTAAAAAGCAGCAAACAGGTATTTGAAGCTGCTGGTGCCTCTGGAGTCGCGCGAACCTTAAGGTGTAGGATCCTGCAGAGGCTTGCAGTTGTGCATAAACCTACTATTCAGCCACCCCTAAGCAATGCTCACAAGCAGAAACGGCTGCAGTGGGCCCAGAAATGCATGAAGACTCCTTTTCAAACAGTCTTGTTTACTGATGAGGGGCGTGCAACCCTGGATGGTCCAGATGGATGGAGTAGTGGATGGTTGGTGGATGGCCACCATGTCCCAACAGGGCTGCTCCGTCAGCAAGGAGGTGGCGGAGTCATGTTTTGGGCCGGAATCATGGGGAGAGAGCTGGAAGGCCCCTTTAGGATCCCTGAAGGTGTGAAAATGACCTCGGCAAAGTATATAGAGTTTGTGACGGACCACTTTCTTCCATGCTACAAAAAGAAGAACTGTGCCTTCCGGTGCAAAATCATCTTCATGCATAATGCACCATCTCATGCTGCAAAGAATACCTCTGTGTCATTGGCTGCTATGGGCATAAAAGGAGAGAAACTCATGGTGTGGCCTCCATCCTCCCCTGACCTCAACCCTATTGAGAACCTTTGGAGCATCCTCAAGCAAAAGATCTATGAGGGTGGGAGGCAGTTTGCGTGAAAACAGCAGCTCTGGGAGGCTTTTCTTACATCCTGTAAAGAAATTCAAGCAGAACCTCTCAAAAAACTCACAAGTTCAATGGATGCAAGAATTGTGAAGGTCATATCAAAGAAGGGTCCTATGTTAACATGGAACTTGGCTTGTTAAGATGTTTTTGATTGAAATAGCTTTTGATTTCCGAAAATATGACCTCCTCATGCTGCAAATTCAACAAATGACCATTTTCAGTTCTTTACAACCTATAAAATGTTTTGAAACTCTTGTGCAAAACAATTTGGAACAGTGCATTTTGAGTGTTTTATTTTTGAAAAAAATACTGTTATCATTGGGAAGTTTGTTCAATAACATTCGAATTATACCCTAACGGTTGATGACTTGAAAATTATACTGACTGTCATTTGCATCGACTATTTAGGAAAATCCGAGAAAATATCATTTGCAATATTATTATATTATTATAATATTACAATATTATTATTATTATTATCATCATGATAATCATGATTATTCATGATTTGTGTATTATATATGAACCCTTCTTCTTCCTCTTCTTTGGGCTGCTCCCGTTAGGGGTTGCCACTGCCTCCAATACCTTCTGATCTGTGCATCTTCCTCCCTTACACCAACCTCCTGCATGTCCTCCCTCACCACATCCATAAAGCTTCTCTTTGGCCTTCCTCTTTTCCTCTTGCCTGGCAGCTCCATCCTCAGCATCCTTCTCCCAATGTAACTCTCATCTCTCCTACACACGTGTCCAAACCATCTCTCACTTTTTCACCAAACTGTCCAACCTGAGCTGTCCCTCTAATGTACTCATTCTTAATCCTGTCATTCCTTGTCACTCCCAATGAAAATAATGATTATAATAATAATGATTATATATGAACCCTATTTCATCAAATATAAACCGGTAGTCAAATAAAAGCCTGCCTATATATGATCAAATATACTTATTAAACAGAAGGAATTAGATAAAAAAGCCTGCATCTAATATAAACCTGTTTCCAATAATGGCCTGGATTCCCTCTGCAGTTGAGGTAAATAACAATTTGAGGAAATATGGTATATATTTTCAATTTCCTAACCTGATGACTGTTAGTTCTATTGAAGTATATTACAATGTAAAGCCAGAAAATGTGTATGAATTGTATGTATTCCTTATTGTGCTTGGATTCTATGCATACAGTGTAATTGGTCCAAAAGTACTTACGCAAAATAATCACAATACTGAATATAATTGCGTTGTATCTCCCTATTCCTACCTAACTCATTTGAAAATATCACTCATTGGTTATCTGTCCATGACAATTACCCCTCTAAGAGGCCTTGTTACCTGCTGCTAGGGGTGGCCCCGGGCATAAACATTCTATGCGGTTGTTTAGGGCACAACCGCTAGAGGGGACCACACCATCAGTGTGGGGTGGGTGTGTGTGTGTGTGTGTGTGTGTGGGGTGGGGGGTCACACAATCAGTGTGGGAGTTTGGGGGGGTGGGGGGGTCACACAATCAGTGTGGGGTGGGGGAGTGGGGGCACACAATCAGTGTGACTTTCTGTGTTGCAGGGCCTGCCCGACGCATACAGTGTAAGCCAACAGCTAAGCGCCGCAGGCTCCCCGGCATTCACCGTTTCTCCAAAGAAAACAAATAAAAACAGTGTTTTATTTGAGATGTTGTTATCCTCCTCCATTTCCATTTTGAACGACACCAAAAAAACCGTGTGCGTCCCGTCCCGTTCAAAAAGAGAAAAAAATGGAAATACAGGCTGGGAAAAAAAAATCCTCCAAGACCCGGAATTTGTTTCTCATGTTCACGCTTGCCTAATCTCTTGTGCACACATTAACCAATCATTTTTCGCCTTATACCTTTCAACTGTCTGCTGGAGCTTCTTCCCCGTTGAGCTCCCACTTTTAAATTGGCAAATTTCTACAATTAACGAGGAAGCATCAGTGAGATTCCTGGAGGATCCTGCACAAGCCTGACGCCATATGCTGCACTACGTAATTCTGTGCGCACACACACACACGCACGCACGCACGCACGCACACACACAAACACACGCCCACGCACGCATAGACATGCGACATGACATACACAGTCACATAGCGACACATACACACATAATTCTCACACATAAGAGCAAACATACACATGCTATATACACAAACACAGATAATACACACATATACACACACACACACTCACCTACGCGTTAATCCACGCACATGGACATACAAATTGAATCACTCACATAGGCACAAACATACACACAACAGACATGATACACACACAAACACAGGTAATACACACATTCACACAAACAGACAATACACACTTGTGCACACAACCACACGGAAATACACACACAGATTCACAAACACACATATACACACACACACACACCTGGGTGCATGCATCCATGCACATAGAAACACACACAATGTCGGACACACACAGGCAAACACAAACACAGATTATACACGTATGCACACAAAAGCACACAAACCAAAACACAAACACAAACACAGCCTAATGTACAGACAGATAAAAACTGAAACACACATACACACACACACACACGTAATACACACACATACGCAGCAACACACGAAAACACTCACACATAATACACACAAAATCACACAACCTCAAACACACACAGACATTTAATAGACACATGCATGCAAACACAAAATATGTGCACATAATACACACGCATACACACAAACACACAATATACAGACATGCACACACACACACACACATTAGGATTCCTCCCTGGTTGGGAGCGATGTATGAGAGGATTCATCACAGTGACAGCGTCACTTCAACACATTTTTCAGTTTGTCACAAGCCCCTCTCTCTGTCTGTAACCCCCCCCCCCAATTCCCCCACCTTCCCTTGAGTTGTGGCTTAGAGCGTGCGGCGGGGGGGATTAGTCCCTATCAGAGTGCTTCACCCAAAACCCCGGGTGACTTTGGGGGGGGGGGGGGTTAAGGTGCATCTTCTATCTCTGTAGATAGCGATTTCCATTCGTTTCTTACGCTCTCTCTCTCTCACTCACTCTGTCACATTAAAGAGCACCACCCAGAGTGGACCTTTAATGCCCCGTAACCCCTTTACGTTGCTGTCTGAACACAAATCTCAACACTCCCATCAAGTCTCAACACCCCCATCGAGGCTCTCTCTCGCTTTCCTTCTCTCTCTCTATCTACATTCTCTCTCTCTCTATCTCTCTCTGGCTCTCCATGAGAGCCCGGGTGTCAAAGGGCAGTGCAGAGCAAATGTGCACAATGCTGATGGATTTGTTTGTAACATTTTATTGTAAGTGATTCCACTTTTGGGGCTTTTATAGTTTTATAATATGAATGTTAAGTACAGTATGTCCATGCAGCTCCCCCGCAGTGACCCTTTTATGTATTACGCAGCAGGTGAATTGGATTTTAAACCACAGGTACATGACTTAAACCAAAAGTTATCAAAGAGATCATGTGAGTATTTGTTTAGTTCTGAGAATAACTTACTTTTAGTCATTTAGGTTCGGAAAGAAAACCCAGTAATAACCAAAACCTGATTATAACATAACTTAAAACCAACAACCTATTACGCATAACCTACAATTCACAACTTACAACCTATAACCTATAACTCATAACTTTTAACTCATAACTTATAACCTATAACTCGTAACCTACAACTCATAACTTATAACTCATAACTTATAACCTATAATGTATGACCTCCAGCTCATCACCTACAACTCATAACTTAGAACTTATAACCTATTACTCCTGACCCACAAGTCATAACTTATAACTCAGAACATATAACTTAAAACCTACAACCTTTAACTCATAACCTACAACTCATAACTTATAACTCATAACTTAAAACCTATTACCTATAACTCATAATCTATAACTCACAAGTTAAAACCTACAACCTATAACCCATAACCAACAACTCATAACTTATAACATATAACTCAAAACGAATTACTTATAACCTATAACCCATAACCTACAGCTCATGACTTAGAACTCATAACCTATAACCTATAACTCATAACTTAAAACCTATAACTCATAACCTACAACTCATAACTTATAACTTAAAACCTATAACTCATAACCTACAACTCAGAACATATAATTCATAACTTATAACCTATTACCTATAACTCATAACCTTTAACCCATAACCTATAACTCCTAAGTCATAACTTATAACCTACAACCTATAACTCATAACCGTAGATGCTCCCAAACAAGGCGAAAAAAATGACATCAACTCAGTGAATATTCGTGAAACAGCTAAAACAGCTCAAACAGTTAATAAGCTTAGATCTGGTTAATTAGCTGTTACACCTCCCCCCTCGACTCCCCCCTCTATTGGTCTACCTTCACCACCAGCCCCGTCATTCGCGCTGACTGTCAGGACAATAACCGAGACCCCCCCGAGATGGTGTTTACCAGCGGACACCGCCGCCGCTGCTGTGCTACCTCCGCGCTCCGGCAACCATTTCCCATTTAACTCACCGCTGAAGCCCCGGCCTAATATCTCTTTGGAGACAGAAATCCGTTAAACCCCATTGTGTCCAGGAGCAATGTATTTACTGAGGGGTTGGCTCCGCAATACCTGAGAGAGATTAACGCAGCGTCCCCTGATTTATAAATTCCTGCCACCTGCCCATCCACCCAGCTTAACCTGCGGCGGGCACTGGTCAGGATGTACGAGCTCGAGCTTCACTTCAGCCCGCTAGCTCCTACTCGCACAACAGGATTTGGACATCAGAGGGAACAAGTGCACCGTTGTTGTACCCCCGAAACAAATGTAGGCACTCCAGATCTGATTGGACTCCACCCCGTGGACCATGAATATGCATGGATGATCCCTGTGATCCCCCCCCCCCCCCCCGCCCTTATAGAAATGGAACAGGCCGCCAGCGGCACTGAAACCACCGAGCGGTAATTAAGCGGATCTCACGCCACCGCTGGCCAGTTAGCCCTGCGACTCCGATTTGATCAAAAGAAGCGGGGATTCCTGCGTTATGTAAAGACACGTTGAGTGGAAAACCTTAGATCCCCGTCAGCCACCGTCAAGACTTTCTTTCCATTTCATGAATGGTTTGTCAATGTTGTAAAAAGCCCCTAAATGGGTTGTGTTGTAACAGATGAGTGGAGCCTGGGCCACGTGTGTATCCACAGCGTTGCTGCCGTTTCCCATCTGATGGCCACCAGACGGAGTGACAACCTGGTATTTGGTTCATCCCGGAATGGTAAAATCGCTGGGCAACTGTAGCAGAGGAACAACAATGCTACTGGGGTGTTAACGATTCAATGGACGTTGTCGACAGCACTGTTCACAAAAAAAAAAAAAAAAAGAAAAGCCGCTTGAAATTGCCCTCATTCTCTGTTCAAAAGCTGGCAGACATTTAACGTGCACTAAATTATTAAATAGCTTTGCAGCCTCTGTGTTATTGTATGACACGCCGCCGGGGTGTGCGTTGCACAGACCTCACACATTGCATTATATATTTATTTTGCTGTGGCAACTGTTACATAATAAATGCAGCAATTTAGAACTGTCATTTGCATTGGCATCGATGTGTAATAACAAACAAAAAAAAAATGAATATGGCAATGGAATGTGTATGGGTGTGCTAATTGAGAACAGTGTTAATCCCGGGATTCTAAATACCCAAAGGGGTTTCTAGCAGGTGTGTACTGTACCTCTATTGTGGGTTTTTTTGTTCAATGGCAACACCAATTGGATTTCAAATGGCTGACGAATGCTTTGTCCACAACTCAAATATCACTGCACTAATCATCGCTATCAATTAGATTCGGGGAACACCACATGTCAGACAAAACCACCAACTTCGTTGACGGGAGTCGAAGCGTGTCTTCTCTCCGGACCCGTTTGGCGACCTTTTACCCCGTCACTCCCCAGCCCCCTCAATATTTCATTGTTACTCACTGTCGATACATCCATCAAGGATCATCCGTGTGATGATTCTATCATGACCTCCAGCTTTCATTTGCTTTAGGCAGAAGAACTCTTCTCTCTGGGGGCCTTTCCGCTGCCCGAAGGGCACTGTCCCAGTTTGGCTCCACCAAAGCCCTCTCCGCTGCCACCTCCGACTCTCGCCTTCAACCTCCCTCCCTCCATGTCCGTTCCTCTTGTTAATCCCCCTCCTCACCCCCACCCCCATCGCCGCTGGTGGTGGGAGCTTGTACGGGACATAAGATGGCTGTTGGACGGCCCTCAATGACTCTGGGACATTGTGGGCCCTACAACACGAGCCTGTGCTCCCAGAACTGACATTTTCCAAGCCCAGTGCTGGATACTCCCCCCTCCATAAACAACAATGGCGTCCATCCAAGTGCAGTGACCAAGGTAAAGGAGCTTTGATATGATTCCATTTTTCTCTGGTAAGTGAGAGTGTTGAGAACAACTTAAAATAAAATAGTTATATATACTTTTATATATATAAGTATATATAGTTATATAGGATATATACGAAAACACATAGGATGAAGTTCATTTCGGGCGAAGTTCGCAGTGAACAGATATTTATTTCGATGGTATGAGCTAGCGGACTACTTGTTGCTATGGTAACTCAGCTGTAATTAGAGTACGGAACGAATGATCCCCAAACTTTAAACCATCAAGGAGACCAGCTTAGAACGAAAGTTCCTCACCACATGCTTGTTTCTTCAATGACATTATTACCTAAATAAAAATCAAATAAACAAAAAATAATAGAAACTCTACATTTAGTTGCTGAAGAGGAATGAAGAGAAATCTGTATTTTATTTTTATTTAAATTAAAATTAAAATGACTAAACTTTGATGAAAGAAAGGAACTCGATTTATTTTCTGTGTGTATGTTCTGATTTGATGGTTGGCCAGTTGCTGTGTTGCCCATAGGCTTGTTCCCTCAGTGTCTCATCATGTTGCTGGTTGACGTTGACGTCATATTTCCATATTTTCTCAATATTTCAACCTATAGAGAGAGGAGTGTAGTGAGACGGCATTTCACTTGATTTGAGTCTTAAAACTGGCCTCATAACTGAGAAAGGGAGATCCTTATCTCGATGTTCTTGACTGTACCAGCACTGCCTGTAATAAACGTCCGAATCAGCAGAACTCTAACCTTCATACTGAGCACTATGTTGCTATGCTTTAATCGGCTTTTTTAATTTATCTTTATAAAGGTGGTTAATCTGCCGTGCATTTACCAACAGAGAAATGTTTAAAAATAATTATCAACTAGTACCTATAATCACAACCCCATCCAAATGGTGAGGTTGATTCATCATCATTACCATGGATAACGGCACAAAGATCCAAAATCAAAAAACAGGTGACCGTGCCCAGTATCCATCTTTGTTATATATATACTGTATATATATATATATATGTATTTATTTAAATTTTATATATATATATATATATATATATATATATATATATAGAGTTAACATTAGGGTTTATTGTAAAAGTAATAATATAATTAATTTTTAGATTCATTGCATTTTACAAATGATTTTCTTTTTATTGTACTTATACTTAGGCTCATTTTATTCTATATTCAATATTTTTCTCTGTCTGTCTGTCTGTCTGTCTGTCTGTCTGTCTGTCTGTCTGTCTGTCTATCTATCTATCTATCTATCTATCTATCTGTTACTTATCAAGTGCATGTTGCCTTTGTCTGTCAATGTGGAAAATGCTGGAATATATCGTTATAGATGTGTGGGTATGTCACTCTTTGAATGTAGTGTGAAAGCCATCCATGCTAAAATATGATAAATAAGTTTAACATGATTTAGCATCGATTCAAAGTCGGGTCAAAGACAACGATGCCACTCGAGAGTGTCTGAGAACGGAACGTAGGGCGGAGAATATCTCCACCAGGGAGTTATCCATCACCCCCCCCCCCCCCCCACACACTCCCCCCCCGCCATCTCCATCAATGATTAATGGGTAAAGTGGTTCCATTTTCATGGAAGAGAACATAGCAATCTTACAATGGAGCGTTTTGTCCTCCCTTTGAAGCGAGACCCCTCTTCTAACAGCTCGCCACAGTCACGCCGTGCTCTTTCTCGGCTGTTTACATCCGGTCGCTGTGTTCCGAGCAAGAGCGGCACTAAAGTAAAGCCCTCGTCCCCTCTCCGTGGCATTATCGTGCTGGCTATGATATTGGGGCTGTTTCTAATAATAATGGCTTTAATTTATATTGCGCCTTTCAAGGACCCAAGGTCCGTTTACACACTGACATATTCAGTGAGGCAGTCTGAGGGGTGAATTCACAAAGTTATTTGCGGCCGCTAAACCGGCGCAAATAATAGATAAAAGTGAGCGTCTAATTCACAATGGATCGCATTTCATCACCACGACACTGAAATGCACTACTTACGGTGCTGCCACGCAAATAGCGTCTCTGTGCACTCGTGCCATAATTCCTGTTGAAATCCAAAGATATTTAATAGACAACTAAAAGTTAAAGGGAATAATAATGAAGTGGTCCAAACTGGCATTGAGCCACAGATGGCATTGAACCTGCAGGACCATGGACAGATCTGAAGGCCGCGGCCTCAGGTGCAGCGGCTCGGAATTTGAGTAAAATGTATTGAATCAACTGTCATCAATTCTATGTTGTAATTATTAAGATTCAGTGAGTACTGGGATGTCTTAGGTAAAATATTTTGACTTATACACATTTTATTCATGTAATAAATGAACTGTCTGGGTAGATTTAACAGTAGGTTTTATCATAGATATTTAAATGTTCTATAGTCACTGCACATGAACCTAAAAATACGAAGTAAAACCTTGGGTTCCCCAACCCCCCCTGCATACCACCACGCGGAGACCCCATTGCCCGTTGCGCCCGTTCCCCAGTTTTTAAATCAGATTTTTAAATCAGATTTTACTCTAAATAGCGCAGCTTTTCAGATGCTGGAAGGTGTATTTCTCTATATTTCACAGGAGCTAGGCTACTCGCTTCCATCTGCGGCCACGCATTGAGCTAACTTGGTGAAGCTGCCCCCTTCTCCGTGGGAATATTGTCCTGGTTTACATCGCCTCTCCTCAAGCAGCCGTGCAGATATTAGGTTAGTTCCAACTCAAATGCACGTTCAAACCAGAAAAAAAAAAGTCCAATGTGAAAGAAAGAAAGAAAGAAAGAAAGAAAGAAAGAATTGTCTCATTATTTGTCATATTCTGAGTTTATTTGGTTTTATCTGCTTCTTAAGCTGGTTTTACTTGAAATTGCTCATCATTTGAGATGCTGGAAGGTGTTTTCCCCCTAATTTCACAGGAGCTAGGCTAGCCGCTTCCATCTGCAGCCATGCATTGAGCTAACACAGTTAGCATGCAGTCCGTAGATATCTCAGTACTGGACATACAGGGAAGAAATTGTCGTCAAACTTCTCATCTGAATCAGGTAAGATACAAAAAAAAGGAAAGAGTTTCGCTTTAACATCGCTGTTCAGGGCTTCTACTGTATGAAACACAGAAAGTGTTCAAAACGATAACGAACTGAATTAATCTCAATTGCGTTAATTAGGCAATTTCATTCACTCCTGTCCCCAATGACTTCCACTAAATGAAACACTTGATAAATTGTATGAAACCAAAATGATAAATGGAGAAACCTAACCAATATTTGGGGGATAATTATTTACCTTACATTTTAATATCAAAATTAAACAACACTGTCTATTCACTGATTGCTGATTAAATCCAGAGCTCAGTACAACACGGCAACATATAAAAGCTTTTGAACGCTTAGAAAAAGAGCTGTGAGAGCCATCTACTTTCATTTCATGAATTTCCAAAGACCCATTCATTTCTTGATTTCAAGTCTGCTTTTCAATTCGATCCCCAAGGTTGCTCTTCCAGTTACTAGTTTTACATAAAACCGCATCGTGAGTATGCGAATTCTAGCTGGTAGGGGTTGCAGTGATGAAGATGAAGAATTGCCCTCTATGGGAAGCAAGTGTTCAAGGACCGATTGTTCCACGAGTACCAGTTCTTCTTAGCTTTCGACGATAGACTCATCACATGAACTTGTAAAGGAATAATGACTGATTTTAGGACAAATTGTCAATGTCCTGTAATTGTGGGGCCACTAATGCAGTTATTTGCCTTTTTCGTGTGAAGGACCACAAGCCCCGTTTTGGTAAGATTTAGTCGCTGGGACTCGAATCTGAGAAGATTTTTATCGTAACATATGTCCATATTGAGTCCAAACTTCCATACTACAGTTAGTCGTACATTCTGTGTTAACGTCTCGTAAACGAAATTACTGTGAAGTTTCACTATTAATCATTTTGCTGGGGACCCCCTGGAACGTCTCGAAGGACCCCCTGGGGGTCCCCGGAACAACAGGTTGAGAACCACCACACGAAATAAACCACCCCGTGAGTTTCTATCCAATCATTTTGGTTCAACTTCATTCTGATTATAATCAGAATAGTGAAGCATAAACATATGTATCCAAATTGACCTGAGGGAGACCTGCACATATACAAAAAAAATATAGACAGGTCTTTATTAATTGATGTATTTATTAATTCATTTATTTTCACAGTATTTATGTACTGAACCGTACTAAGATTTGACATTTTGTGCGTTAAATACTTTTGATAGGGAGAGCCCGTGCTCTTTTCTCACGACGTTATAAAACAACTTGCTGATTCAAAGCTGACTTTGGTGACAGAATGGTCGACTTTCAAAAACCAACAGTGGCGCAACCCCCTCGTAGCTACACCAGCACGGGCGTGTTGCTGGATGCATTACTGCCACAACCCCATTGCGGCGTGTTCACTCATCTTTGATGAATGCGAAGAGCGTTGTGAAGATGATTATCTGCTCCGGTGGATAGAGCACCTGGTAATATTTTGTAGCCGTGGATTTATGACCCGAGAAGCATTGTGCGTTATGCGATGGCATAGTTTCGTTATCTTCTACACCAATTCAAGATGCAGAATGCATTGTCTGAGTGTGTTCCAAAGATTATTTTACTATTGTCATTGCACTTTCATAACCTGCCATTAGGGGGATTTGAAATTGAAACACTGTTGAAGTGTGACATGGTACAATACACTTTAACATCGTCACCTTCCTAAAACAATGGCATAAGTCATTTTTTGACAAAAGTGATTTTTTTTTTGGCCTAAATCATCTCCTCATGATGCTGGCCACCTCTGGTCAAATCGCCTCCCTCCTCAGTATGTCAATTATCATCTATTGTCATAACCTTTTTAAATGAAATCATTAATAAATTTAATTTGTTTGTTTCAGTTATTTATGTTTTCTGAGAAAACCTGAAAAAAATGACATGTGCCATTATTTTAGGAAGGTGACGATATGCAATGTGTATCTGCAATATATGAATACTGTTATAATACTGTAGAATCAATAATTTAGTAAGTACATAATCAACTCGCTATACACTATATACCTATACCAATCGCACTTTATATATTCTGTATATTTTTATATACGTATTATATATATATATATATGTGTGTGTGTGTGTGTGTGTGTGTGTGTGTGTGTGTGTGTGTGTGTATGTATGTATGTATGTATGTATATATATATATATATATATATATATATATATATATATATATATATATATATATATATATATATATATATAATAAAAGTATTTCTGTATATTTGCCTATTTTGGTTTCATTTCATTAAAAATTTTCAGACTTGACAATGAATTTTACAATGACCATTTTCAGACTTATTTCTTATTTATATGCAAATTTACTTGGCATCTTAATCTTTCTCTTGGAGCCGTTCTTTCTGACAGAACAGCAACGCTGTACTTTTGTTTTTTCACTGTCGTTTTTCATTGTGCTTTTGTTTTTCACTGTTGTTTTTCATTGTGCTTTTTGTGTAGAAGTTAAAGGAAACAAATGGGGGTTTTATCGTACGAAACGCCACGGTGCCAAGCTAGCTAAAGCTAATGGTCAGCTCGCTAACGGCGCTTACATCTCGCCTTCATCTGAACTCCGAAAGGCAGAGACTCGATTCCCTCGAATAACATTTTTGTTGCCTCGGAAAAACGGCCGATTAATAAGTTTGCTCTGCTGAAAAACTCACTGATCTCTTTCTGCGTGGGCGCGGTGAATAACTCACATGGAGATGGATTAATAGAGCACAAAGTGCGAGGGACATGGCCGTACTCTACAGTATGTCACTTGTTTCCTTCTCAGACAGCATTTCCTCAAATCAAATGGCTCCTTTCCTGGATTCCCCACATCCAGTCGAAGAATCGAGCGTGTTTAAAAATGATTGAGGTTCACAGTGGCACTGGGTATCGTTTCCGGGTTTCTCTTTCTCAAACTGCACTCTAGTGCTTCATATGTACATATGCATGTTTGCTTATTGACTTACTCGTGAGCGAAACGTGGAGCTTGAATTTCTTTCCTGGGAACAACGTAGTAGTCGCAGTAAAAAGGAAGCAATGTTATACAGCAGTTATTCCATGATTTCTACATTTGATTTGGAAGATGTTCTGTATGCAAATGCGGTCACAGATGTGCTTCACTGTATAGAGCTATGGGACTCAATGCACATTTTACACATTCAATTCCTTCAATTATGATTATTACAATTGGATTCTGGTAATTATCTCCTAATATACCCTTGTATTTATGTATAACACCCCGCTATCAAAATTGCTAATAATCTCGACATCAGGTTGCCTCTCAAGGTTCTGCTTACCGACAACGCCCTGGGGGAGACCTGATGATTATAGTAGAAATGTAGTAATTAGATTAATAATGAATTCTTTTTTTTCATATTTTATATATGTATATTACTCATTTATATGATATTGTTATTATATTATTATTTATGGAATTATAAAATAATATTTACATTATTAAATTATCAGAATTCTTTTTTTTTTTCTTGAGTGTTGTTTCTACGCCGTGCAAATTGAATTTTCCAGTATGTTTCGCGATTTTACTGATATACAATAGTGATCAGGTCCCTGCAGGATGAAACACAAGGAAGGACGTACGTACTCGCCATTTCCTCGTATACAAGTGCGGTCCTCCTTCGTGGATATTGCTTAATTTGCGCCGTTTTCACATAGAATCCAGTGGAATTAATTAATGAATTAACTAACGTTCACGCAGATTGCCGGCCGCTCAGCGTCGCAAAGGACAGCTTGACAAACCTCTCTGCGTTCTCGGACAGTCCATCACTGTTTTGTTTTTTTGAAGATCTCCGGGATTTTGGAAAATGAGTCCTTAATTACCCGTAAACACTTATATCGGGAGATTGGAACCTAAGCGTCAATTATTTATGATCAGGCGAACTCGTCACTTCCATCCGTCTTAATTGGTGGCGGGATATTAATCATTCACACACGCACACACACACACGCACACACGCGCACACACACACATCGATCATCGAGTAAAGAGCAATGGAACTGGTGCCAAAAAAGGCAATGAATAATATTTTAATAATTTTTTTTTTAATATGAAAGTCTGTCAAGTCTATCCTACAACCTAATATAAGACTCCTATCCACAGGAAAACGGCAGAATAATAAATATGTATAATAAAGATATAAAAACAAATAAATAAATAATGATAAAAAACACAAAATAACTGAATAAATAAATAATAATAAAATACAAATAATATTAATCACATAAAATGTATAAATTACTAACAGAAAAGAACACAACCAAATAATTTAACTGAAGAAAAGTGACATTTCTTCAATGAATGACCGTGGACGGTAGGGCTTGCAAAGCAAAAGAACCTTGCCTGTGACTTTTTCAGGGAACATTTTTAAAAGGAAAGAAGAGAAAAAGGAACGATTTAAGGTGAGCCTGGATTAAAGACCACCAACCACTAACGCATGAACTCATTGCATTTGCAGGACTGTTTGTGATGTTTTAGCTCCCATTAGTTGTTTTGGGGAAAAATGTGTTTTCCCGGAACAAGGGATTTGCAATAATTGCGTAAATATTAGGCAATGTAATCATTTATGTTTGCTCCTGTAGAAGCCACAAGTCTGCATGATATCAACCTTGTTTTAAGAAAACGTGTTTTATTCACATTGTCATGGAGACTACACCACCCGTAATCCTAGTTTAAAGTTTTAAGTGTAACAGCGATGTCTCTGATTGGTGGAGCTCGCTGTTACCATGGAAATGGTTACCGCACTGGCTGATAGGTACAGAGGCATGCAAACGTTGACATTTCTATATGGTTAAATTGTATCTCTGAATGAAATTCATACTAAGGCTGTGGCCCTATATTCCTATTCTCACCCAACCTTGAATTCAATGGACCATTCAACAAACATTTCACTGCATATATGTATGAATGTATGTATGTGACAAATAAACCTCTTGAATCTTGAATGAAGAAAAAGCAAAGTGGATATCCAGGATATTTCAGGATAGAACAAAATGTAAACCCAGGCAATTTCAACTTCATCCATGCCCCCAACCCCTCCCACGCGGTGGCGTACGTTCGTCAGATTAATGTGTGACGCTATTGTCCCTGTTTATTTACTACACATCAAAAGATCAGTGTAAACAAAGTTTAGAAGTCAGTAGCTCGCCACAATTGGATTTTAATCTGACGGATCTACTCGTTTTTGTCAAATAACCTCACACGTATCAAACTGTGTCACAAGGCTTTTATAGAAATATGGCAAAATGTAGGTAATCCCTATAAAAGCGTTTTTTTTTTGGATGTTGCCCTTCTCTAAAAGCAGTGGCCTTCAGCATCGCACAATTCGCCAGGTCACCAATTTGTGTGTAACACCGGTCGAAAACAGCGAAAATAGCAGCAGCAAACAGGGAATTTAGGAATAAAATCATACATTTTTTTCAAAATAACTCCTTGAATTTCCGTGTATCGTGTATGCTGAGTTGTCCCACTGTATGCAGATTGTGAATTTGTCCCCCATGGCTTGCATCGAACTCCTGATGGAGGGATGGAGCCGTGCCTTCAGTTTGGAGAAAAGGCTTAAACATACAGGGTCCCTAGACAGGACAAACTTCAAGGAATCCAAACGATCCAAAAATCCAAAATCCCTTAAGTTGTCTCATTGCTGTGATTCAATTCATTATTAACTGATAGTGAGAAAACATTCAATTGTCCCCATTAGGTTCTATGAGCTTCTTCAACTCTCTATACTGTGATACAGTTTTACGCTATAGCCACCAGCACTAGCACCTGCATTAGTATACAACCTGCTACCTGCGTTTCTCCAATACCCCCGTCCCCCACAGCAGCCGAGCTGGCATCGAACCTCAGGGCAAAGTGCTTGATCTTCCTGAACGTCTCACCTCTTAATGATAAAATGAGAAAAGTGGGTCGGGAAGAGTGCGTTCCCACCAGAAATAGTGGGAAGCTAACATCTTCAGCCCGAGCACCGAGGCTTCCAACTGGGAAATCATCTCTAAATAAATCAAATGAGCTTCACAAATAGGTGAGGAGCCTATGGGAGGCCCAGGTTCGCCCCAGGGAGGAGCGGCGAAGTCTGGATGATTAACTGAGAAATGAATGACCCGCTCGCGTACCCACTAGAAACCTACTTGAGAGATCAAATGCTGCTAAATGAAATGATATTCGGTGCGTCGGGTACTGTTTATAGTAGGCGCTTGTTTACCGAGGGCCGTCGGCTCCCTTGTTAAGTTGTTTAGTTGCATTACCCTGGAATCAAAACTTCAACTTCAGACTCACCGGGCGATTTCTTTCATCTAAAGATAATTTTCTAGGCCAAGAAACATTTCACTATCACTCTCCGACGATTGTACACGATACAATAAGTGAGCTACCAGGCGATGAGATCCCTAAGACGCTTTGAGCTGTGGAACAACCATGTTTTTCAATCCCTTTCGATGGAAATTGCCACGGTGGTAGTCATTCCCAAACTGGTTTCAAAGCGTTCACCATCAGCAGAGCAGAATATTGATGAAAGACTCGCAAACCATTCGTTCATCATAAACAAAGGTTTCGAAACGACTCAGGAGGCCGGAGTCACTCCGGCCGGAATGAAAGGAACGAAAGGAGTCGTTCGTTCAGAATCTTTAGGATCTTCGGGTTGCATTGTTCTGCCCGGATCAATATTTTTAACGGAGCAATTGTCATGATGATTCGTGTGGGAATTTCATTCACGACTAAGAGCCGAAGCCGCTCTTGGGACATCGTTCACCATAAGTCGTCCCTCACTCAGCCGTGCTTTGCACCACGTGAATCACCAAAAAATGATGCAACTCTAGTCGTGTTATTCCTAGAGGAGGTGCGATACAATGGACAAGATATATTTACTTAAAGCGTCTGCTAAATGACCTCATGCAACGTTATCAAAACGAACAAAGTTGGACAAATCGAGTCTCAAAAAATGAGCCGAAACCTTTGCATCGCGAGAACAGAAAGAGAAAAGACGAGAGATGGAGAGAGTGGAAATGAAATAAGGAACAAATGAGGAACTACCTGAGTTGGGGTCCGAGTTGCCGTCGGCCTCTGTCCTCTTGTCGGGGGAGGCCTGCTCGTAGAAGTGGTCCTGCGCCTGCACCAGAGGGAGAGGTTGTGTGAGCAGCGAGCCATTGCCCACGGGCTCGTGGTCCCCGAGACCGCTGTCGCTGCAGCTCTCCTGGGAGCCGTCCGGCAGGTGAAACGTGACGCGCCGCTGCGACTGAAGCCGAGAGAGCACAAAACGGAGGCCACCGCCGTTAGCGCTGCGCTCTGGAACCCCCTTCCCCTTCCAAATCCCCCAACGGCCCCTCAAACTGAGCTGATTACCGGGCTCAAATCGGTCTACATACAGCTCATAGCTTCAGCTCCATATAGTGAATCCTGTCATATTTGTACAGAGTGGAGACCGGCGGAAGTTTCGGTAATGCTTTGGATATGGTTTGTATTCGCAGTGTCAAAGCACAAATATCAGGTCGCAGTAATCGGTTTAATCGAATTGACAGCCCTAATACATATATATATATATATATATATATATATATATATATATATATACACACACCTGTTTTTGCATCCCATAATTTTGTTTTCCCTGCAGGTTCAATCCAAACGTCCAGTCCGTCCGAGTGCGCTGATGGACACATTTAACTTTTACTTTTTTTTTTTTTTTTTTTTTTTTTCCGGTCTTCAAAATCAGCTCTGTATGACATTAGGATGTTATGAAAAAGGCTTTTGATTCTCTGGTTCCCGAAAACAAAAAAAGAAACGACACATTTGAGTATCAGACAGGGCATTCGGGCGGACAGGGCCGTCGTGATTTTTTTCTTTTCACAATAAAAGACTCACTATTTTGGGGTTTTTGCGGCCGGGCGAGCCGTATCGATCGGTGACGGGGGGGGGGGGGGGGGGGCGACACATGGGGAGCACGGTCACGTTTCACCGCACAATGACATCCACTGACAGCGTTCACATTAAGGGACCCTGCACTGTCACAAAACATTTAACCCGGAGTTGAAAGAAAGCCATTGAATATGAGACTGCTTTGGGGTTTTGTCAATGATGAATTGAAGCCGTGCAGCAGCCCTGGAAATTCCTCGAGAGCAACAGCGGCATTAACTTGATCGCTGGGTTCGGGTTGCCAGTTTCGGTCCGTAGGTCGGCAAAGTCGGCGTAGCCCGCGGCGTCAACGTTCGTCGCCCCCCCGGGGGTGGGGTGGGGTGTGGTGGGGGGGGTGGGGTGTCTATCCCCCGCCCCGCCCATCTACCCCCGTACAAACACCGTAGGCCTCCTTTTTTTCCCCACCTGCCGCATACAGACAGATTCCGAAAACCCCCCTCTCCCCGATTGAATTTCCAATTGTAAATTCCGAGTGTCTTCCCCCTGCCCCTGGCTCTAATGACATTTCCCCGGGCTTTTCTCATAAGTTCAGACACAAGCCTCGCCGCTAACCTTTTCCCGGGCGCGTGGAAAGCTCGACGCCACTTCCGTGCTGATGACAGACAGGGACCGGCTTTACAGTAATTATTGGCAAAAGCAAAGGTCACCAAAACTGCACTCTAATGCAAATGACCTCATTATATATTTTGGAACTGGCGCCGAAAAAAAGCATGTGACATTCAATTAAAACCCGGAGGAAAAAAGAGAAGGAAAGGACTTAAGGAGAGAAAGTGATGGCGGAGGGGGGTGACAACAAGAAAAAAGAACGACGACAAGACGACTGCGGGAAGGATGTTAACGTCGAGTCCAAATCCCTTAGAGTAGGTCACGGGACACATTCGCTAAATCCTTGATCGCCGCCGATATGTTTTATTCATGTCGTAAAAGTGAACGGGTGTTATTTTTCTTTCGGCATCGATATGACAGGTGGGTTCTGAGCAAGGGAGAGAGAGAGAGAGAGAGAGAGAGAGAGAGAGCGTGGGAATACGGACGGGAGTATAGTATAGGGGGGTAGCAACGTCTGTCTCTTGTGTAGTGTGATAGGACTTGGTGATATATCGATGCGCAGGTACTCCTCACTTAACAACCGAGTTCCGTTCCTAGGACCAGGACGTTAAGTGAATTGGTGGATAAGTGAGGACCCGTGTTATTTCACGGTGAGGGGGCGTGGCCATTGTGAACGCTAGTGTAGTGAATACTGACAGACTGCAGGAATGAGACTGACTGAGAACGCTGATGAGATGTATACAATGTATATAGGATATAAAGTATATACTGTATAGTGTATATAGTATATATAGTGTATATATTATATATAGTATATATAGTGTATATAGTGTATATACTGTACTGTATAGTGTATATAGTATATATAGTGTATATAGTGTTTATACTGTAGTGTATAGCGTATATAGTATATATAGTATATATAGTGTAAATAGTATATACAGAGTAGATTGTGTTTATAGTGTGTAAAGTATTTATAGTATTTCGAAATAGTATATATAAATTCTCGACAAAGACCCAGCTCTTCAGACAGCGCCTCCTCTCCTAACTTACAACTACTTAGCACTACTTCGCAGTATTTATTTATTGTGACCTCAGTGTTTCTGTTGCAATGCAGCTTGAATGTTATTCTCCCTTGAAAGTCGCTTTGGATGAAAGTGTCTGCTAAATGACTAAATGTAAATAGTGTATATAGTGTATATAATATATATAGTGTATATAGTGTATAAAGTGTATATTGTATATATAGTGTATATAGTGCATATAGTATACATAGTGTATATCGTGTGTATCGTGTATATAGTGTATATAGTGCATATAGTGTATATAATATATATAGTGTATATAGTGTATAAAGTGTATATTGTATATATAGTGTATATAGTGCATATAGTATACATAGTGTATATCGTGTGTATCGTGTATATAGTGTATATAGTGCATATAGTGTATATAGTATATACAGCTGAATGTTGTCTTTAAGGCTGTAAAAGAAAAAGGTGCAATGTTCTGAACTTCATAGACTGTTCTAGTTGTTCTAATCAAGTCATCGCCAAAATATCATCAATTCACCAATTATTGATCACAGACACTTTGTATCAGTATCAATGGTATTGATCAGTATCAATGATATTGATAAAATATTGATTGTCATACAAGACTAGATATCACCTGGGATAAATGTTGTCTTCATGGCTGCATTACAGTAAAGTAATGCATATTTCTGAACTTCATAGACTGTTCTTGCTGTTCTTATCAAGTCATCCCCAAGGGGCAGATTAGAAATATTGAGGTGTTTGTCAATAAATATCGCTAAATATTAAATTTTGTCAAGCTCGCCCAGCCCCTTGCATTGAAATGCCACTACAACAGTTACAGATCCTTTTCAAAACTCTATCCCCAAATGGCCCAAGGAGCTTCTGAAAATCACCTTTCCAATCACACACTCGCGATGACCTCAATGATGTCGCGACACGAGACAAGATATCGTCTGGGATTGGTTATCGTGATAATGCAATATGGTTCAATGTTCATTCCAACAAAGCAAAGCAACTTTCTCGACCTATCAAAAAACCGTGTCACAAAAATGGAGCCTTTTGAAATCCGTGTTTTCCTGATCAGATACTAACGAACGCCCGAATCAATTGGCAATCACCCCCTAATGGTGACGAAAGGAGCGCGGCTTCCGAGGCTGATTAAGTGAAACTTTCAGCCCAAACTGTGGGAAATGGCAAGAAATGTCAGCGCAAGCCTGGTAATGAAACGGGGAGGGAGCTGTGATCAGATATGGCATTTGGATTTGGCTCGACTGTCAAGACGAGGCGAGCAGCATTTTTGGCAAATCAAGTTTTAACTCGCCTCTTGTCCGTCTTGACGGCTTTATCAATCAGACGGGGGGAGAATCTAATGGATTTTGGAGGCGGGGAGGGTGTCGTCGCCGGCTAACAGGGTCGGAGGGAAGAGCGGTTCGTTTTGCTGGCAATAGATGACACAAAAGCCCTAGGGAAATCGGCGAGAGAAAACCCCCACTATTTAACACTTCTTATTTGTGTTTTCGTGTGCGTGCGTGCGTGCGTGCGTGCGTGTGTGTGTGTGTCGTTTACAGGCGTTTGTGGCCTCATTACCATAAGAGGGGCTTAAAGCCGTCTTAATGGTAGTTTACACGATATTACGCCTGCCAACGCTCGCTATCAACTTCCTGTTGACAATACCGCCGGCCAAACTCTCTCGTCTCGGCAGACAGCATCGAGGGGGAACACCCCGTTGCATCTGAGGAACTCCTGCGTATGAGGTGCATGAATGATAAATAATCATGGATTTTATCTCCATTTGGAAAAAGCGACAGTCCAATACAGATATTTCGCGAAATGGATATTACTTTTATGAACGTATATTCCAGCCTGGTATTCTAGTCATTAATATGCTGTAAGTGTAACGTAAGTACACTTGTAAAAAGTACATTGAAATATGAACCTCACGTAAGCTGTACTCTAGTATACTCTAGTATAAAAAAGGTGTTATTATGGACATCAAAAGTAACCAAAAATACATGGAAAATGTATTTTTGATATATATATATATATATATATGGTATAAAGTATGCTAAATACAAAAAATATACTTTCAGATCAGACACTTAAGTGTACTGTTTTTCGGTTCTGTGTGCAGTTCTTTTCTACAAACGTTTCTGTCGTTGTGACGATAATACTATTCTGAGTGTGGCAATCAGAATGTCTACCTTGCATGTTTCACACACACACACACACACACACACACACGCACGCACGCACGCACACACGCACGCACACACACACACACACACATACACATACACACACACACGCACAGAAGCACGCACATTTACACACACACACACACGCACGCACGCACACACGCACGCACACACACACACACACACACACACACACACACACACACACACATACACACATACACACACACGCACAGAAGCACGCACATTTACACACACACACGCACAGAAGCACACGCACACGCATACGCACACGCACGCACACACACACACACACACACACACACACACACACACACACACACACACACACACAATGTAATCCGACATCCATACACCCACAAATAATCTTATCTAGCAGCAGTCTGACACCTGTGGTGAGAGAACACTTCCCATGAGTCCAGCTCCACAATCAGACCGCTGAGGGAGATCAGCCAAGCAGGAAAACAAAACTCAAACTCACTCTCTCTCTCTCTCTCTCTCTCTCTCTCTCTCTCTCTCTCTCTCTCTCTCTCTCTCTCTCTCTCTCTCTCTCTCTCTCTCTGTCTATTGCTCTATCTTGCCCTCTCCCCTTCCCTCAGAGACCAACATGTGCCATCTACTGGCATTCAGGGGAATTGCAGGTTCTGTTGACAAACGGTCCCAAAGAAAACACCACGGGGTCTCTGTTGTGTTCCTTCGCGTGCTGATTGAATTTTCATTCCCTCGCCGCACATTTTCTGTTCCATTTCAAACCAACGGCACCTCAAGCTTAGTGACTCCGCGTCATTTTTGACGTTCCCGAACCTCTACCGCACTCCTCTATCTGTGCATATCCAGACTTCTCGATGCATTTTTAAAGGTTTTTTTTTTTTTTTTTTTTTAATTTCAGTGCCACTGTGTAACCCCCGGAAACGGCGGCCTTTTAACATGTCACATAACGTCAAATCCAGTTAAAACATTAACAGCTGATATGACATTTCCTGCCCGTCAACAGAACATTAGGATCTCCTCTGGGCCCCGACGTCCACGGAAAGAAGGAGTCCACGGTCGCATTTTGACAACACAAACAAGATGGCAGGAGATGTACAAAAAATAATGGTGAGTGCGGGGGAGGGGGTTCAGAAAGTTACTTATTTTCCGAGTGACGCTCAAAGGGAAAACGACGAATAAATCAAGTAACCCCCCCCCCCCCAACCCCCATCCATTCTCCATCTTTGACAACAACAGCAACGTGCTCCCGTCCCTCCAGAGCCCCCTTCTGCGTTTCATCATTAAATCATAGCCTTGCACCGCCGAGGAAACATCTGCATTCTGCCACTTCCACCCTGGCAGCAGATCACTCACGCTACACCCTTTAAAACTCACTCACACACAGTCTCGCACAGGGACGCCCGTGCGCTCGCTGACGCACGTCCACCGCCGGTTACGTTTTGCAGGTGCAGCCGATTTCTTCCGGTTTCTGTGAGGTACGATGGTCGTGGCGTCTCCAGGAGCAGTCAAAAGTACAAATACCCTGACACAAAATGTACTCAGTACTCGCTCTGACATGCACTGCAAGTATTCAAAGTTCTCGTCAAGTCCGGTGACCTGATATAACAAAGACGATGATACGGTGCAAAGAGACAACTGCACCTATGATGATGAGGAAATATTCTGATTTATCTTTGGCTTTTTGTGCTGTGAATATGAATATACATTCTGATTAAAAATATATATATATTTAATTTATGCATAAATGCATGAATAAAAAATACTTTTATAAAAACCAAACGTAGATGAATCCATTCTTTTAAGCTAAAATTTATATGAATTTGAAATCCAGATTTTTTTGTTAAGTACATTGACAGGGATTTGTTTTTCAAATAAATGTATATAAATATAAATCTGGAAAATAAAAAATAAACAAGAAATTTGCAGTATTATAAGAAAAGTATGTACATGTGTAAAAATCCATACATAGTATAAACAAATATTTTTTTGAACTCAATTGAGATAAATATAAATCCAGCTAAAAACAACAACAAATAAACAAAAAGGTAATGCAACTGCATGAGAAATGTAATAAAGAAAACAGAATCGATATTTAGGAGTAAAAGCAAGTCTATCTATATATATGTATGTATGTATATATATATATATATATATATATATATATATATATATATATTACTGTATATACTTAGGTAAGTGCAGTACAGAGGCTTGAAAAATGTACTTAAGTACAGCATCAACGTACTAACTTTCCACCACTGTACAACTAATATCTACATAAGGAATATCTAAAAGCAAATGCTGTACAATACTTCAACATCTCTCTAAATATGCCCTTTATGTGCTGAACTTGACTTTTATATCTTTATTACTTCATACACATACTATATACTTAGATGGTTTTTCACAATCACCTATACGTGTGGCTCCTTTGAATTTTACATACTCCATTTCTCTCTCATAAAAGGTGTTATACCTCCCCTGCAGAGCCCCCGCTCCTTTGTTGTTCTTCCTGTCTTTCTCGCCGTGTTTTATTTTTTTCCCGTTAGGTTCAGCCCACTGCTATACCTCCCTAATTAACTCCCATCTGCTTCTCCCAGCTCCTCTCTCCTTCTCCATATTAACTGCATCCATCTCTCCAACCACTTTCTCTTTGTTTGATTCTTCGAAAACTCTTCCCACCGCAGTCCCCGCCTCCTGGGCCCCCTCCCGACCGGAGCTCTGGGGCGGTGGTGGAAGCGGCCGTGCTCCTGCCACGGAGCGTTAGCCGCAACGCTGACCCTGCGACCAACTCACTCATGGAGTTGCACTGTCCACACACACACGCACACACACACACTTACACACTTGTGCAATAACCGTGCAAGATGTTGTAATTATACTATTGACACTGTAATAATTTAGTAATTACATAGTTATAACTCATACCATATATACTAATATTTTATTTATCGTGTGCATAGAATAGCAATTTCTAAATAGATTCTGTATATTATAGTCTAATTTTGTTAAGATGTTTTTTGGCTATGGCTAAATTTGACTATTTCTATTTTTATGTTCATTGGAAGAAAAAAAACCACAACAATGAGGTCTGAAGGCTCCTATTTAGCTCATATTTTAGATTTAAAATCTGGTTTCTTATAGGGCCGTCAATTTTTTGGGGGATTTTGATTTTTACAGTCAATCTTTTTTTATTCTTTATTGTTTCGGTTTGTTTAGGTTATCATTAGGTTTAAGTGAAAATTGCGTATTGGTACAGTTATCTTTGAGGTTTCTTTTATCTTTTCCGATTTTCCATATTGCCATTTCATTTTTAGGTGTCCAGCCCCCCCCTATTGTTTTTGCTCATTAAAAAATAGACATCAGTGGTGTATGGATGTCAGGGAACCGACAAACCTACGGACACGATAAATAAAATGTGAATTCGGGGCAGTTCCGACACGCCGTCTGTGGAGTTTGATTCAAATCGCTCCATTTTTGTAGGAGACCTTCTGAAGAAATGTACTGTTGCTCATTTCCGCAACACGTCACGTGATCGCATTACGGACCTCTGATTAGTGCCAGACAAGCGTGTCATTGCCTCACTGGTCACATTAATCATGCATTGCACGCATATGCAAAATGGCGGCGCACACAATGACTGCCTGACATTAAATCTGCTATTTGTAAATACCCCAGATATTTCATCGCCCGCTGGACTATTCGATTGCACTTTAACCAAAGGAATGTAAGACACAAACTCTGCCAGTGCATACACAGAAGTGTAGAGATAACCGCCGTTAAACACGGGGTTGGTGTTGAATTTGGAACGGGGACAATATAGTTTACAGTCTTCCTGAACTGTAGTTAGTTGTAACAGAAACCATACTAAGCTACACAGTGACAGGTATTACTTCATTACTATCAAGCTATTTTTTGTTTGAAAATAATTAGGTTAAAGTATCCCCATCAGAATTTATAGACATTCCAGAGATATCAATGTATATATATTAGTCCCGAATTGCAGTTTGTTGTAACACTGGCCACAAGCAATTACACAGTACAAGGAAAATGTATTTATTCTTTCTATGTTATGAAAGCATTTCATTCTTTTTGTGTTTTTGGGTTCCAGATGCCTCAAAGAAGCGAACAGCAGCCAAGACACGATGGGCAGAACGTGCTGCTCTATGGGTCAGCGACTCCTCGCTTGAAAAAAAAAAAAGACTAAAATACTCTCTGAAACCTCGGAGCAAAGCATTACACGTTGGACGACATGTAAACATATTGCTTTATCTTGGCCTTTTGTTGTTTTGTCAAACTGTTTTCACCAACTGTTCAACAAAACACCACTCCTTCAGTTGTTGTCATGCGTTCTCCTCCGTTTTGACTTCGCCCTGCCCTTTCACCCCAACTCCTACACATTAGCGCCGCATAAAGTCAGTGGTAGCGGCTCGGACCGGCGCATCGTGACAGGCTCAGCACCGCGCGTGGAGGAGAGAGGGAGAATGACCAACCAACGTCTGTTGGTAAAAGTATCGCCTATGTGTGCACTCCACGACAAACAATGTGTTTGGTTGCACGTCAGCTACAGCATTGCAAATAGGCCTTGCGCACCATTACCTCACACTGCAGCTGTATTTATTATTTTTATTGTATTGCTTTATTACTTTTTGCCTACTGTTTTGATTTGCACTGTTGGGACACTGCTATTTCCCTCCAGGGTTGAATAAAGTATCCATCCATCCATCCATCCATCCATCCATCCATCCATCCATCCATCCATCTATCTATCTGATTCTGATGCTGTTTCTGAAATTTTTACCAGCCTAAAAAAAAAAGGTAGTGAGAGGGAGAAGCAGGGATTCTCTTCCTCCTCCGTGGTGCGTCGGCCGCATCAGGATGAAGGATTTGACACTGCTAGCTGTAGCAGTGGGCGGCGGCTGGGGCAGGGGGGGAGCAGCCCAGAGTGCTGGTGAACGTGGGACGGCTTGATGTGTTTGACTTACTGTCCGTTCGGTGGACTCGCGGCTTCTCTCAACCCGCCGCCGCTGGGAGAAATCGAAGTCGCCGGAGTTTGCGTGGCTAGATTTTCCATCAACTGGCGATATAGATAGTGTGGGCTGTGCCAACAAGGATGACGTTTTAAACCGGATTAAAACCAGCTTCGTCTATCTATTAAACCCGTTGCATCAAACTAAAACCTAGTTTACGGTTTCATTTTAGACTTGGTTTTATCTTTTATTTTAAACCCAGATGAGAGCGAGAGAGAGAGAGAGAGAGAGAGAGACCACTTGCCTCAATCTCCTGCAGCTTCATCCCCTGCCAGTTGCCAGGGCTGGCTCCCCCCACCTGCAGATGGCGCTAAAACCACCCCCCCAATACCACACCGACATTTGATCTAATTTACATCGTTGCCTTCACATGCAATCTTCGGCCATTTTGTTCTTTATTAGCGACACATTAGCGCCATTGTTGCTCAGCACAAACAGTTCTATTGGAACACAGCAGGGTGGAGCCTCCAACAGACTTTCTTCCCCAGAGACTCTACGGAGACTCTACGCTCCCCGCTGAGATGACGGGAATCTGTTACACCTTCCGACATTCTCAGACAATAATGATGGCCCGTTTCTGACGGAGCGGCGACAGCAAGAATCACCATTTGACTTATTTTTATTTTTTTTTGTTGTCTCGACCGATGCTGAGAGAACAACCGGCTCCCCCTTTCCGCCTCCTCTGCCTGCTTTTACCGACAAGCCCTGGTGTCCTCCTTTGAGCAAGGCAGACCCCCCCGTGGAGGGCCGGTCTCAAGACAGGCCTCGAAGGGAGAGACACACCCGGGATCGCTTGCATCCGCAGCCTTTCCTTTGTGTTAAGCTTCAGTCTGGAAGTAATAGGAACCAACGTCAAACTTGTCAGTAATCGAAGCAGCATTATTTCGGCAGATGCTTCGACAGGAAATGATCCAACTCTCATCACCGCACGACGCGAATTGCGGAGATTACCGATAATACTGTTTGAATGGATGAACCTTGAGTGTTGCCAGGTTGCCATGGAGGGAAACTGCGACATCCATCAGTGTTACGCTGTCCCCTTTGTGATTACTATTATGATTTTATGCTTTTGGTTTTTTTGTTTGTTTGTTTAGAAGTGTTGAAATCCTGCTGCTATAGTGAGGAATCGTCTCAACAGTTAATTAGTCACAAATGTTTTGTTAGTGAGAGAATGGTGAGATGGTGAGAGGAAGATGAAGGATTTAACCCGAACCAAGTGTTTCGTTTTATTTGTCTTTGTTTGTATGTAAACAATGTCACGAGACTTTATGATGTGAAATCATTAAATGGTTTGAACACAGTGTTGTGTGAGGATATGTGATTATCGCGTATAAACCTAAATAAGGTTCCCCAGTTTGAAAGAATTTGGTTAATTCTTCAGGGCTGGTTCCTCACTCGAGTTAAGAACTTTTCCCTTTTTCGTTTTTTCTATTTTATTTCAAAGTTTTCTTTAAGTCTTTGTTTCACTGAAGTCCACGCGCAACTAAGATCTCCCTAAACAAGCCTGCTCCAGCCTGCAGCTGAAGAATTGTATTTTCTAAAATTTTCCATTCTTTTATTTTAATCATCAAACCTTGCGTTTTTTTTTTTTTTTTTTTACACCGTTTACCTTATGTCACAACGTTTTACCTTTTTTTTCCTCATTGTGTTTCTTAAAACGGTCCCACGAAAGCTCCAAACCCAACTGATGAGGTCGCTGTGGTCGGATTCAATTCGATTCGACCGACTCCGCAACAATAAGATCACGGCGCGCCTCCAAAAGTCCCCGCAGCGGCGAGCCAACCCGGTTCGCCTCGGAACCTTTGGGACTCTCTCCCCGTCGCCGTTCCAAACCGCCGGCCGGCGACTCCCACACAACGTGGAGGAAAACCACCGGCGGAGCGGCAGCGGCTACCTACGAACTCCACTCCGCCCACGTAAGCTCTGGAGAGCTTAAGACGTTGAAAGGCTTCCAATTCTGCTTAATAATGATGACGGGCTGATGTGTGGAACTTAATTACTTCCCAGGTTTAGATAAGTCAACCAGCCCCTCAGCGTTCCTTGATTGTTATTTGAGTGAGAGTCACATAACTTTCAACCCCACTGTTGTTTCAGAGCGAAAGCGTTTTCTTGCCTTTACCATTTTATTTTCCTTACCATTAAGGATTTATTTTATTGTTTACAATTGTTTTTGTTTTTTTGGTTTTCTTTTATTTTATTTTTTCACGTAGATTAGCATGATAAAATAAATCTATTTATTGGAAAGATGTTGTCTGTTGGTATTCCTAAAGAGTTGAATTCAGAGGGAAATATAAACGGTGAAGAACTCCTTAATCCTTCTTGGAGTGATCGTTATCCTTAATGATTGATTTAACCAAATGAAACCCATTCATTTCTCCCAACTTAATCAACACGGGAGCGGTGCCCTGTCGAGACAAGTACTAATTATTGATTATGAATTATTACATTTTAAAGTAGATGTAGTATGCTACACAGTCCAGAGCCACTTGTAATCTATTGGTGTTATCAGCCCTTACATTAACCTGGCCTAGCACCTGCTGCTTTAAATCTACATTTAATTAGGTGTTTATCAGTTTGTTCCGCCAGTATATTTTCAAATACGAGGAGGTTGTCAAGGTGATGAGGATCGGTGTTGTTTCCCTAGAGATAATTAGCATTAAAAAGCTTGAATTTAAAATAGTAAGTATACACAAACAGCCCAAAATACAGTACATAAATAGCCAAAGATGTACAAAAAGTACCCCACACCCCATAATGTTTTTCTAACACGCTACGCGGAGAGATTCGTGAAAAAAAAATTAAAAAAAAAATTAAAAAAAAGATCTCAAATGCTGAATTTGAATTGGAAAAACACATCCACTTATATGCTCAGAATAGCATCAACATGGCCGTTGACTACGCTGAAATCCTATTTGCGATTCCATTACAACAAACCGTGTACGGAAGCACACATTTGCTTAGCCGGCTCTTTGTTTATACTGGGGATATTATGGGTATTTACTCCGCCATGATTATTCAAGCTTTGAGAGATCAAATGTAAATCGATGCGGTGGCCGTATTTGTTTGACTTCATTGTCTGGTGGCCCGATCTAGAATGTTTTTTTCCTGGAAACCTTACCGGTACACGCAGAGAGTCTGGATCAGGGATAGAGTCTGTTTAGGCTAATCCTGTGAGGTCTGTATTCAGGGTGAAATCACAGAAAATTACACCTATTTTCCCCATATATGTATATGCATACATATATACAGTAAGTGTGTGTGTGTGTGTATATATATATACATATATATGTGTGTGTGTGTGTAAATATATATGTGTGTGTGTGTGTGTGTGTGTGTGTGTATATATATATATATATGTGTGTGTGTGTGTGTGTGTGTGTGTGTGTGTGTGTGTGTGTGTGTGTGTGTGTGTGTGTGTGTGTGTGTATATATATATATATATATATATATATGTGTGTGTGTGTTTATAAATATGTGTTTATATATACTGTAGGTATATATATATATATACATATATATATATACATACACACATATACATGTGTGTGTGTGTACGTAGGTATATCTGAATATATCTGGCAGATGTCACATAATCTCAGAATCACCCATACGTCCCAACGTAAAATAATGTCGATTTTTTTTTTTACCCGCTTCAATTCAAAAACAAATTACTCGAAAACCCTGCTCCGGAAAAAATAAAAATCAACATTTGCCAGCCACATATTATATAGAATGTTGAATGCCTTGGCAACAACAGTAAAAAGTTAAGCTCGCTGTATCTACATTGATCACTGTAATTAACAATGTTGTTGTCAATGGCGCCCCTGCTGGCAGTATAGAGTATTGTAACACATTCTTCAGCGCTAGATAAGTCAAAGATGACCCCACTCCCATAATGACTCACTGTTGCCCACCCAACAAGCCTCACTAAAAACAAGTTAACAACTCCTAAACAACAAGGCCGTCATGACAAAACGGAACAAAAATGTACTTCCATCATTCACTGACTTGATTTCATATTATCGATACACTGTATATGATATATATAATTCGATTTTAGATATTTGTATAAATATAATAGTAAATGCATATATTATTAAATTATATTTTTCATTTATTTATTCTATTTTTATGAAATCAAATATATTATATTATATATATATTTTATATTTTACATTCATATATGATTTTAGATATTTGTATAAATATCCAAATAATATCATATAAAATATGTACATATTTATATGATATATGTATATATTTTTTGCTAGACTAACCACATTAAATTCACACTTACTCACATTTCGAATAAATTGGAATTAAATTGGAAATTGGAAGGTGGAGGAGAAATCCTTGCCATCCCTAAGTGGGGGGATGCGGTTGCCTAGGTGATCCGAACCCCCCCCACTGAAAAGCAGCAGATGGCGGGGGCACAGAGATAATAGGGCTAGAGTGGAGAGGGTGGTGTTTGATTCTCCAGCGCCATGGCAAGGTGTTGACAATGCCACCAAATGTCACTATCAACACATTCCTCTCTGTGTGCGCCGGCAGCCATGGTGCTGGAAGACACACACACACACACACACACACGCGCACACACACGCACACACACGCACACGCACACGCACACTTTACAAATCATAACATTTTATTCAGAATAAGTCTAAGCTGGAGTCGGAGTCTACATTTTTCACATTTTCAATTTAAAGGAACATGTCTTTTTCCTCACCACACAATCTGCTGCAGTGATTATTTCCAGTGGCTTCAGCAAGTACTCAGACCCCTTCGCTTTTGTAATTTGAAATGGATAAAATTGAGCGTTTTTCCCTACACTCAATAACCCTTAATGACGACGTGAAGGCGCGTTTTAAGAAATTTTAGCCAATCCATTGACGCATCAAAAACTGAAATCTCTCTTTTCTCTCAGTATTCAGACCCTTTGCTGTGACACTCCAAATTGTGGTCAGGTGGATCCTGCTCACTTGAATTATCCTCCAGTCCACCTCTGGTACAGCAAATTGAACAGATTTGACACGGTTTCAGAAGGCACACACCCGTGTATATAATGTCCCACTGCATGTCAGGACAAAAACCAAGCCATGAATTCCAAGGAACCATGTAGACCTTCAAAATACAATTGTGGTGAGGCGGGGATCAGGGGGAGGCTAGAAATCCATTTCTAAAGCTTTGAATGTTCCCAGGAGCACGGTGGCCCGCAATTGTGAAACAGAAGAGTTTGGGGACCGCCAGGACGACCCTCTCAGCAGCACTCCATTAATCAGCCTTTATGGTAGAGTAGCTCGGCGGAAGCCACTCTTGAGTAAAAGGCATATGACAGCCGGCGTGGAGTTTACCAAATGGCATTTAAAGGAATCTGAGAGCATGAGGAAAAAGATTTTCTGGTCTGATGAGACAAAAATGGAACTCTTCGGGCGGAACACCAAACACTATGTGTGCCGAACACCAGGCGCGGCTCGTCACCGGGCTCCCGTAATGCCATCCCTCCGGTGAAGCGCGGTGGTGGCGACGTCATGCCATGCGGGCGCTTCTCAGCTGCAGGGACCAGGGAGACCGGTCAGAATGCAGGGGAGGATGAACGCGGCCGCATACAGCGAGGTCCTCGAAGAAAACCTAAAAAAAAAGAACCTGCTCCGGCGCGCGGGCCACCTCAGCCTGGGGCGAGGGTTCACCTTTCCAGCACGACAGCCACGCGAGGACGCGGCCGAGACAACGCCGGAGTGACTCCAGGACAAGTCTCTGACTGTCCTGGAGTGGCCCAGCCAAAGCCCACACTTAAACCCCATAGATCTGTGGAGACAGCAGAAGATGGCGGCTCACAGACACCTCCCATTCAATGTGACGGAGCTTGAGAGGCTCTGTCAGGAAGAATGGGATACAAAGCCGTAATTGCTGCCAAAGGCGCTTCTATAAAGTACTGAATCAAGACTCTCAACACTTATGTAAATGGGAGATTTCAGTTTTAGATTTTTGATAGATTTGCTTACATTTCGAAAAGCATTTTTTCAATTTGTCGTGATGCATGTAGATTGATGGGCAAAATGCCAATTTTCCATTTTTCAAATGACATCTACAACACGATAAAGTGTGCACTTCGTGAATGGGTCTGAATACTTTCTGAAGCCACAAGATAAATAAATATATATATATATATATATATATTCACACATATACTGTTCTGTGGAATACTCAATTCTGATTGGTCAGCAGCACAATCAGTGGTCCGTTATTTTTGAATAATGACTGCTGATATGTTAATAATGACCATTGTCACGGCAACCACTTCTCTCCACCTGGCCCTTATGCTAACATTTACTAGTGGCGACATCTTGTGGCGATACATAGAAACTACAACGGACGACTTGACATGAATGTGGATATGTCACATTTCCCATTAGTAGCAGTAAATAGGTGAGAAGAAGCGGAAGCTTTGCAGTTGCCGCACTCCACCACGCTTGGCTTACTTGTGAGAAAACTAGGCATAATGGCTTGAAATCAATATTCCATCTGAATGTATTCTATTTAGTAAGTAGCCATATAATAATATATTACATTACAGTATCCTTAACAGAAGGTCTGTACACCATACAACCAAATACATTTGTCACATCGGACACTCCACTCTACATAGTTCAGAACTATTTTGAACTATTCTTCACTCCTGATCTATCGATGACATACGTCCAAAAACTTGTTATTCAGTTACATGTTATTTCAGGGCTCCCTGAAGGTGATTTGGTATTCACTCCATGACGACATCGCATTGGAAATGAAAAGCAGGTAAAGGGACTTCCCACCAACGGGACATCATTGGAATGCCCATACCAACTGCACTCTGCATTTACATATGGAATTAGCGCGTTTGATGTCTGCACACTTTGCATTTTCAGCAAAATATTCCTGTATCATTATGGTATGACGTCAGGAAGACAGACGTGGACTGGGTTGATTACATCTAAGTATTTAAGTGTGACTATAGCATATAACTGGTTGGCATTCACTCCTTGTACCTCACACTGCCTCAATGCAAATATCCAGACCATATCTGACTCGCTGGTGTGTGTGTGTGTGTGTGTGTGTGTGTGTGTGTGTGTGTGTGTGTGTGTGTGTGTGTGTGTGTGTGTGTGTGTGTGTGTGTGTGCGTGTGTGTGTGTGTATATATACTGTAAATATATATGTATATACAGTATATATATATATATATATATATATACAATTACATCTTATTATATATGTTTTTTAACTGTATATTTACAAAAATGTCTTTGGTGGGGCAATGCAGCTGTGCAAGGAAGAAATACAATTAATTTTAGTCCTTGAATAATATATTTTATGGTCGATGATCTTGGCAGTTGGCAACATACTCTTTCTTAAATTTTTTCTGTTGAGACTAATCGTCTGGAAAATAAGAATCACCCGGACTCCTTTTCCTATCTGTTTGGTTGCCAAGCCGCTTAATTTTCTCCTGGCAACAAGGCAACAAGGCAACAAGGCAACAAGGCGTAATGCATAGGTGGGTGCCGTGTCACAGCGTGCAATTTGCTTTTTTGTACGCAATTACGAGCCCGATTGAACTTGGAACCCAAATTCTTTCATCATGAACGTAAAGCAAAATGAACACAGTATTTACATCTATAGGCCAAAGTACAAATTGATCTGCTATTTTTAGTTTTGTAATAACTATTATGTTTTCTTTTTTTGGACTTAGGAAGCAAATTTCTGAAGTTGTGAAAATGGATCAGATTTCATATATTGTTTTACCTTTTACATTCCATTCCATTATGTAATTTGGTGGACACTTTTGTCCAGAGCAACTTACAATAAGTACAGTTTGTCACTCTTCCGTGAGCGTGATCGAAATCTACTTGGCAAAAGCATGGAAATCTGGGGAAAAATACCAATATGAACACAACAGCAATATGGTACATTTCTCGTGGAACATTTCTGGCTTATGGCAAACTCATTCTGAATGCCTCCTCAACCGTGACCATATGAATGCCAATTTCACCTCTTTCTCGATAAAACTGAAAGATTTATGACATTTTCTGACACAACCTATTTCGACAAATTCTTATGTGCATACTAGCCAACAAACCTTTCCTCGATACAAGCACTTTCATTTATTGTCAGCGGTGAAACCATAATTCACCCGCCCTAAGTTTTATTTCTTCTTCTTCTTCTTCTTCTTTTCCGTTCGGCTGCTCCCATTAGGGGTCGCCACGGCGGATCATCCTTCTGATAAACCGATATTATGCTTTTTAACAACGGATATGAATATGAAATAAAGTTGTGCCATTAAAGAATATCCTCGCGCAATAACTTACTTCATATCAGGGAATAAAATCCCGAAGGGAGAGAGCAAGAGAATAATAAGGATGTCTGGGAGTTACATAAGCACTCACACAAGTTCAGCTGTTTCCGCAAAGATGGCTTCGCCCCGACGCCGCGGCCACAACCTGTACGGAAGCAAACTTTAACGTGGCACGGAGTAAAGAGCGTCTGCCATCACTTTTTTTGGGAGGAAGGAATTGGCATAAGGTCACGTGGGTCTTTTCTGGGGTAAACCTGTCAAACGATATCCCAACTGGGACGCTGCACCGCCATCAAACAGAAAGGTATATTGGTTTTTCTGCCCCTCTCTCCTTATATCCCTCGTTGCCTATTTAGGTCTGATAAAGCATGGCGGAGAGGCTTTATGGGCGTCTGGGAGGGGGGGGGGGGGGGCGATGTGAAAGAAGGGAGACAGGGTAGCAACGAAATAAAAAACGCGGGGATGGCAGCGAGGATACAAGTCCGAAGAGACGGCGGCAAAATGTCGGGGACAAACGAACCGACGGAACGGAACAATACAGATTGAAGAGGCCAGCCCTTACTCCAGACCCGGGAAGGGTCCGGCGTTTCATCAACTAAACCTACTTAAGACGACAACAGAAACAATGGAAATGAGAAGCGCGCGACCTCGCTCGGCCTTTCTCAGCCTCCCGCCCAATCCACTGGCTTATCACATAAATGATTATTGACCGCCTCGCCGGCCGTCAATAGCATCCGTGCAGTTTTACATATGGTAAGCCCCGCTACTCCATCGCAGTAAGCCAGTGGAGGCGGAAGGCTAAGAAGGCAACGGGGGGCTACAGTAGGGTTCTGCGACGTCCATCAGAAGTTCCCCCCGGTGGACTTTTGTGTGCGGACCGAGCTGCAATGTGCATAAAATTTATGTTTAATCAATGACTTGACCCGGAAAATATCAGGCATGCGGGATATTGTTGTTTTCCTCTTTAGGGAAAGGAGAGGGTTAAACCAAAGGCCGGGGTCATGGGAATATTAGAACGACAAAAGAAGCGCACAGAGTACTTCTGTGGGATGTTGCAGCGTATGGGTATAGAAAATGGCGCCGCGGGTCTCGCAGCCGAGCCAAAACAACTTAATGGATTAATTGGAAGCCAACGGAGATAATTAGGCCTTTGGGGTTGTATGATTCCACCCCTCGTCAACTGTTGCCTCAGAACTGTAATGTAGAGTGGGTCCTGCTGTGTAATCGCGATAATTAGAAAGAATGTTGTGTCACCGTCCAAAGATTAGCAAAAGGAAAAAGACCAAACAAGGCTCATTAAAGTGCGATTCCAACCTGGAGAGGTTTCTCGGGGGTTTGTTTAAACAGGGAGGGATCGAGGGGTTGTTTTCGCCTTTACCTTACTTGCCTCCTGAGCGATGTCTCTATGTACGGCCGGCACGGACGCCGCTTGCTTTCTGACTGCCTGCTTGGCAGCCGTGAGCCAACCCGAGCGGCTCTCGCTCCACTTGCTGCCGCTCTTTTCAGGACAATGCATAGTACATTTCATTTGTATTGTCCCCGAGGAAGAATTACTACCCCGAGTTGGCAGATAGGGGAGACTAACCGAGCCCCGGGTATCAGTTGTTTACCGCGCTCCTATTGGACGCCAAGGTGTCCTTCCGATAGGCCGACAGGCGCTGAGTAGCAGAGCAAATTGATTGGTGTGCTCTCCCCCACCAAAAGGACCTGAACTCAATTTGCTTGTGATGGCTTCAATTTCCTGGCTGGACAGAATCTACCTCCCCTCCACCCCAACCGCCACCCCACCCCCATCCCTCTCTCTCTCTCTCTCTCTCTAAGAGCAGTCATTTAATTTCATTACTTGGCGGGGAGGTTCAGCGTCCCGTGTCCCGGTCATATCTGTCTCTTTATTCCCCCCGCAGTCTGTCCGTGCGTCATTCGCCAAGAACAACTGGAAGGAAGTAGGGGCTTTTAAGTCGGCCTTTTTTCGAGCCCCGGGGTCATTTCAGCAGATCCTGGAACGGCGCCGTGGCCATTTGTGACGTCGCGTCCCAGTGATATTGACAACAGACGCTCAGCGAGAAAGCTTTAATACTCTCAAAAAGTGGCGGAGCGTTTTGAGTGGTCACGAGGAAGGGGACTTTATCAGACGTCCCACTGCACCAATCCCAGAGCACCAATGTTTTTTACGAGCTATAAAGAGGTATGGCGCTGTTGCCGTATCTTGTATTTGAAGATACTGGTATGGCTGGAGAGCTGGCAATGCAAATTGACTGCGCACTAACGATTCTAAGGTGGTTCAAAAGGCACAACTTAATAAAAAAAACTTGATATTATGTTTCAGCAGACCGGCACTAATCAAACGACTATGCAAAGAAAATGTCCCCAACCCTTAACCCTGTCCAATGGCTCATACCCACACCGTAACAAAACTTCAAATGGTTTCTTCTATAAGTCCACCGCATCCGGGATAAAGAAGCAACACCAAAACTCCGGAGTAATTTAAGGACTTATTTTTTCTCGCAGCTTATTTTCCCCCATAAAGGTTTCAGAGGAGCCGAGACCCAATTTGCTTCTCTGTCCACATCGTTACGACGTCCGACGAAACTCATTCCGGATGCACATAATGCCCACGCGGTCAACCGCTGATTAGAACGGGAAGCGGGGGATCTGAGGTGGGAGTCAATCGCCGAGGCCTTTGAAGTCATTACCTTACATGGCCGGGTCTCGCTTTTTGTTGCTCCAAGATAAACATTCACAACCTACTCAGCATTTGGCAGCTTATGTCAAGATGAAAGATTCTACAAGCCATTATCAGGAGCGCGCAGATTGTACTGGGGGGTATTAACCGGCCTCTGAAATGTGCTACAATTGCAAAAGATCGTGCTCCGATTCGCAACGTTTCTGGAAGGGGATCAGACCCTCAGCACTTTTGGATGATCGAGATGACAGACGGGAGATTACAGGGGGGGGCTGGCAAAGTGTGAGGTCCTGAAGACGGGGGCCGTTTTTGCGGCGTACTAAAGGGGAAAAGGGAGAGAAGGTGGCTGAAAAATGCTCCCTCGAAAGGTAGCAACCTTTTCGGAACTGGAAATACTTCAAATCGTCCATCCGCGAATCCACCAATCCAAACAATCTCACCCTCTATGATGACGTTCGCTGAACCGTACCCGGGTCTGGGCCGCGTCGAAACCAGATACATCAACATTTCTTATAATTTGACGATATTTTGGGGGTGACTTACGCGTGCTTTCATAAGATATTTACACCGGAGAAGTTTTCGAGTGAAAGATCATTAGTAATGTGAATATTATGACCAAGCAGGTTATTGGAACAGCTACAACAACAACAATCATTGAATTCTGTCAAAATTATCAATCTGGTGGAAGCGATTTTTTTTTTTACATTAATTTAGTTCTCGCTCATTATTTTCTGTTGGCGGGTAGAAGATTCGGTCACTCGCTTACTACCGGGCTCGAGGTGCGTGCGTGACTCGTGACTTACGGCTCTTTTTCGGTTGCTAATCGTCTTTGTTCACTAAACTAAAACGGTCTACCCGGCTCAGGAAATGACATCACTTTGCGACGATGCATCCTTAAAGACGGCATTGGGCTTTATCGGGATGTTACGATTCAAGATAAAACCCAAATCCCCGACGATGTTGGTATTACAACGATAAATGGTGTCAGCCTGCGCTTTGCCTAACCCGAGCCTTCCTTCTGCTCGGCTTCTGTTTAACTGTTCTTCATCTCGGAGGACACTCTGTCCTCTGGGAGGGTTTACTATCCTTCCGCTCATAGTTTTTTTTCTCCAAGCTTTTACCTCAGGGAAACATCGGGTTGACCCATCTCATATTTTACAATGATACATCTTGCCGGCGTATCAAGCACGAGGCATAAATGCAATGAGACCAAATGAAGGCTGCTCAAGCAGACAAACAAGCTGGGGAATTTCAAACCTTCAAGCCTTTATTTTTTTTTATTTTATATTATTTTTTTCATTTCGCCATGTCAGCCACTGCAATTTATTGCCATATTAAGACTAATTTATTCGGTGCCCTTTTTTTTCATGTTGTTGTTGTGTTGGTCTTTCATTTCAGATTTTTTTCCCTCTCATTTCAAAGGCGGCACGGTGTTTAAAAAAGAGGGCTTTATTGTGTGTAAATGGATCGACCGCACATTCTCGCCGTGAGTATACACATTTTTCTTTTCTTTTTAGTTTTTTTTTTTTTTTTGTCTTCCTGGGGTACGGCAGCAAATGGAGGCCATTAGTGTAGCTGTTGAACCCAGAAGTTGCAGAATTTTTCATCGCGCGACAGCGGTAATTTGTCACACGGCGAATTTGTAATTAACGCAGTTTATCTGCATTAGCTATTTGATCGATCAAAATCATGTCGGCAGCACAATGGAATTCGGAGCTGCCTGTCAAAACAACACCTCCACCCCGCCCGATGGAAAGCCCGACCTGGAGTTCTTTTTAGCTTTTCCCACACGTGACGCAAAGTCTTCTCCCAGTTGTATGAAACACCCATCCCACCCCGTATCCTCTGGTGAAGAGCCATGTCCACTCTTTTGGTATATTTTGGATGTAAAGTACGTTTTCACTGTGTGTATCATGCACACTTTGAACCGACGGGGTAATGTGCCGAGGTGTTACTCTCTCCTCCCCAGGCTTCACTCGATCACCCGATCCAAGAAGATGTTTTACGTCAGATATGATTTTGTCCAAACTTCCACGACTGTCCATACTGTAGTTTGAGAGATAACGGCAAAACTAGGATCAAATAACCATACGCAGTTACATAATACAAGGAACATGTATTTATTGTGTATTTGCATGCATTTATTGTATATGTGTTTTTAAATAATTATATATTTTTTTATGTTTTTGGGTAACAGATGCCTTAAAGAAATCCATATTCCAGGGCAGCAAAGAAAGGATTGGCAGAGTGTGCTGCTTTAGAGGTCAGCCACCCTCCTATTAAATAAAAAATACTAAGATACTTTCTGAAACCTCGGAACACAACTCTGAAAACTCTGGACAAAACTCTCACGTAAGGACTGCAAAAAAACTCAGAAAGAACAACTGGAAAAACGCCAACAGAAGTTGCCGCAAAATCATAGACAGCATTTAATACAGATGAAGTTCCTTTAAATATAGATGTTGATACTCCACACATCTCGTGATAAGAGGCTCATTTCATCAGGGTGATGCACAGTTTGGAGACTCCAGGAACAAGCAGTGTGGAGCAAGACCCAAAGAGCAAGACCCAACATATTTTGACTTGGACAGCAAGTTACCTAGATAATGTTTTGATAGAAGGAACTAATCTTTAGTATTATTATTATTATTTCTTTTATTATTATTATTATTTTTATTATTATTATTATTATTATTATTATTATTATTATTATTATTATTATTATTATTATTATTATTATTATTTTTATTATTATTATTATTATTATTATTATTATTATTACTAGCATTTACATTATTGGTATCATTATGATGTCACTATTATTATTGTTGTTGATGTTAGTATTGTTTTTGTTATTATTTATATTATTATTGTTGTTATAGTTATTATCAACCTCATGATCGTCATTGTTATAATAATAATAATTATAATAATAATTATTATTATTTCAAGCAAACCAAATTCTCGACAGACACATTAGAGACACAGTTCCATAATAATCATTGTACAGTATCGATCACTTACACATACACTTCCTACCACCTCAAATCATACACCGCGTGACACATTGGATCCAATATCACGAGCCAAAATGCCAGACAGCTATTTGCAGACGTTTTAAACGGCCCTGGCCCACTTGTAAAACGTCTCCTCCGTCTCTCTGGCGATGATCGAGGCTTTATCCTCAGTGCGGGACGGAGAGAGCGAGAAGGCGCAGGGAGAGCAGGCCGCACACTGACAAAAAAACCCCAGAAGAAAAAGACCTGTTTGCTAAGCTCCAGGGAAAACGAGGAGAAACAAACCCAAAAGTTTTGTAAAGTGTGAAGGAATTCCACGATTTCTGTTGCACTGTCAATAACGCAGCCATCATCATTTGTTTTTATAATGCTCTGTTTCGATCGTCGACCAAGTTCATCCAAATTCGCTCTCGTGATCCAGTCGAATTTTAGTAGACGATGCGTTGCCTTTAATGGGAAAATATATATATTGAAAAAATTTAATCCGATTTTAAAGTGGTAAAATTATTTTGTTAAAGAAATCCAAAATTTGATCATTTATTTAACTGGCACCTTATAAGAAACAGTTATTCAATGTATTAGCATTACGCGTGTGCCCCTCTATATGCTGTTTCCATTGTTGTCGGCAGGGTCCATCAGGATAAACCAGCATAGCTACTGGTCATTACACTGTCGATATTGATGAACATTCACAAAAAATGTGACCAAGAAAAGCAAAAAAAAATCGAATGATCAGAAGGTCAGATCAGAAAGTTCTTTCTCGAAAAGAAAGTTGCAATTGGAATTCTGGGGAATATGGAGTCCGTCATGATTGTAGGCAATATCAGAAAAATCGAATCCGATTTTAAAGTGGTAATCCATAAAATAATCGAAAACTAAAATCAAATTTTTGAGACTTTATTGAACTGGAACTTAATGAGAAACAGCCTTTCAATGAATTTGCACTACGCAGTATGTGATCATCTATGCTGTTCCATTCTCGGCGGTGAGGTTCTGTAAGCCACCCTTAAACAGTTTGGCGAGTTGTAGTCGTTGAACTGTTGGATGAACATTTTCAAAACAGCGACCAACGGTTGCTCAGAGGAGGGCGGCATACTTTCCAGAAGAGAAAGTGACAGGTGGAATTCTGGGAGTGTGATCCACCCAACACGGACGATTTCACAGGTTGGATCTCATGGAATGTTTTGGCCAAAATCTCTTGACTTGCTTCAAATGAAAGATAACTAAAACATTCGCGGCACATGGTAATGACTAGTAATGAACTACTACAAATTGTTTGTAAAAAAAAATTGTATAACTTCAAATATCAATTTTTAGCTCATATATACTTTATATATGAACAGCAAAACATCAAATATCTTAAATATCTAATATAAATATCTAATAGATTTTGTGGTTATAACTAGGGCTGTCAAACCATTAAAATAATTAATCATGATTAATTGCATGACATTGGTGTGATTAAGAGTGATTATTGTGATTAATTTAAATGTACTCAAACGTTAACCCAAAGGAGAGATTTTTCGATTTCAAAAGCAGGGCATATAGCCCTGTTAGTCATTGCCATAGTAGGATTTGAATATTGACAACAGGAACACAAAATAATCTTTATCAAAAGATATTTATATTCTAGATATTTACTGGTAAAATGGTCAAACTAGTAAAACTTTAAGTCCAGTCTTAAAATTGCAATTTTAGGTTTATATCTATTTTTTTAACTATCTAAAGTATATTTTGAATTAATTTAAGTTTATTTCAGCTCTTATCTTAAAAGTAAAGGTTTTACAATATTGGCCTCAAATGTATTCATGAGGAAAGCCTCCCCTCATGTTATAGTCGTGGAATAAATTATTATTCTACGTCCACATAAATATCTCATCCATCCAGAATTATTTAAATCACAAATAGAGCGTGTCGACCAACAGGTTTTTTTTTTTTTTTAATTCTTATTATATATTATTAGCAATTCTCTCTTTAATACCGGGGCGTGGCAGGGAAATCAACCGTGTGCTGCACGGCTGAAGAGCAGCTTTTCTGCTGTGCTGCAGGCGCGGGGGGCAGTACGCACCAGTACACGCTCCATAAGAGTAGTTAACCTGATGGATATGATTTGGATTGTGATATCAAAGATAAGATAATAATGTTGAATGATGAACATGACGCTGTGATATGATGAGTAGAATTAGGGGAAAAAAGTCAGATTAGGGAAGAACGTACGGAGTGGACACAGATGCGGTGGGTGGAGGAGAAGAGACACTGGCAGTGTGCTGAAAAGTTTGTCTCTTTTCAGTTAGCTGGATGATCCAGCTCATATGAATACATATATCTATGAAATTGTATGAAATATTTTGTTTAAATTTATTCCACCACAAAAATAAAACAATATTTATAATGATTTAATGTGACTGGACTCAGTTACTTATTGAGAAACAAGTGTTTTTCTTTACAAATCAAGACTCAATAGTCTAACAATGGCATCATCATCAGTGCTAAAAAAACAAAAACGTAACAGTATGTTTAAACCGAAAATCAAACCTTTTGAAACCTTAAAATTGAAAGTCAAATCAAATCGTTGATTTGGAGAATCTTGGCACACCTACAGGTCATTCATAACTAATGGTTTATTTAACTAAACGGATTATTGATATTGATTGCTGTGCGATATCTAACATCAAAAATGGAACATGAGCATACAAAATGGTAGTTATGAAATTACCCCTTAAAGTGTACATAAGAAATCACAAAAATATATAGAATTTGAAATTGACGTAGCATGTGACAGTGCTTATACAGTATGCGGTAGTCCATTTGAAAAAAAAAAAGAGAAAAATGGCGGGGATATGTTATTAAAAGCTTAGAGCCTAGATCTCTCAATAATCATACCGCAACCCCTTCTCAATGCACACGTATGTATACCGATTAATCCTTAAAACAACTATATGTGTGTGTGTGTTCAAATGGAGGCTGCCTAGGAATCTAATGGTTGACAAAAAAAAAGTTGAATCAAATCAAACTAATCAAGCAACAACAGAGTACTGTGTACGCCACGGAGGCCATGGACACCCACCAAGGTTTTGGTTGCGTTACCAAATGTGCGGCCGAACAAAAGCAAGCGACAGAGAGAGAGAGATGGGAAGAGAGAGAGATAAGCCGGTGTTCCGATGATTTGGGTGGAATTTCTCCCGAGACAGGCTATGATGGTGTGAAGCCCCGTCTCTCCGCGGGCGCCATGGCGGTCTCCTGCTCCACTTTCTGTCTGAAGGGTAGCGATGTGTATAATACATCTCCCAAGGCTCGCTCCGCCAGACGCTGGCGGTGGAGAGAGAGGAGAGGGGGCGGGCGAGTGGAAAGTGCACGGCAACACGGGGGAGCGAGGTACAGATGGGGACCGGTCGGTGGGTGGGTGCTGTCCCACCTGAAAAAAACAAGCTGTGGCACTCGGTCCACAACGCATCGGCAATCATCCGGAGCCAAACGTTCTCGACGCCCCTCGGGATACATTTCGGAGTGGTAACTCAGGCTGGCAAGTGATTTGAAATAGTTGAATAATTAATTAATTCTGAGTAAATGTAAAAATTGCAATTAATCGCAATTTCATTATGATTTAATTATTAAATCGATCTATTTGAGGTGTACAGAGACGTCATAATCTGCATCTGTTCAACCAACAAAATTAGCTGTCTCTGTATATGTATTCGGATAGAGGACCAGAAGTGGACGTGGTTTATACCAAAAGTCACCGTAAATCGGGCAAATGTTGGATTTTCTAACCTAATATTCACTGGCAATGCAATTTTTGTGCCTTCAAAGCATCAAATTGATTTAATATTGGCATATAATTAATTATGAAAGACATCTCCAGTTCCTCATACTGTACTTTTCATCTCTTTCACCTCTCTCTCTCTCTCTCCCTCGCTATCTTAAAATTTTTATTATTATTATTTTTTTTTAACTAAACTAAATTTTATGAACTGTATGAACAACCCCAACTGGGAGACATTGAACAACCAGAAACTGAAGAAAAATGTTTTATAAATAGAAAGATTCTGTTTTGCATTGTAAATAGAAACAATTTGCAGTAAAGAATAAATAAATCTTGAATTCCAATGAGGCTGCATTCGCATTTCTTGATGGTGTTCACTGGGGAAACGTGAATTACTGCTTTACAACAGTAACTACATTGATATTCCAAAACATGGTTGTCATCTGGCTCAGGCGGGAGGGTGGGGGCGTGGTTATCAGTGGAGATTCTGTCTGCGAGACACATTATACTGTGGCTCTCAACGCAAGAAACCCTCCCTGCGGGAATCACCATAGAAACACCGGCGGAGGGGGCATCCGATGTGGCATGAGTGGGTGTGGCGTGAGTGGGTAGCCCCGTTTTGGTCCAGTGAGGCAGGCCAACATGGAGAACGGGCCCAAGTACCTCCACTAATCACGCTGTCGGCAGTAACGTGGCGGACGCTTTATCTGGTAAGCTGGCCTGCAGAATCAGAGACTGTTTCTTTTTAATAATAACGAGCAACTTCGGGCAGAAGAAATGTCTGTTTCCATCAAATTATTTGTGCTTTCCTGAATAACGTAACCGGATTCGGGTACATCCCTACGTATCTATCTATCTATCGATCTATCTATCTATCTATCTATCGATCTATCTATCTATCTATCTATCTATCTATCTATCTATCTATCTATCTATCTATCTATCTATCTATCTATCTATCTATCTATCTATCTATCTATCTATCTATCTATCTATCTATCTATCTATCTATCTATCTATCTATCTATCTATCTATCTATCTGTCTATCTATCTGTCTATCTATCTATCTATCTATCTATCTATCTATCTATCTATCTATCTATCTATCTATCTATTGTGTCTGCACTCCAAGTCCAGTGAAGCCAAAGAGAGGGTGTACACCTGTGAACCTTCTTCAATTCAGCTTTACACAGCTGGCGACAACTCCAAGGATCCAAAGCCTTTAAGTAAATTTTGAAGTATACTAAGAACTCAAGAGCACAACGGGGGCACCCTTCACAGTCTTCCTTGTAAGCCTCTAGCACAATCTCAAGGCATCGATCGGTGCACGTCGTGACGCGCACTCCGGCGTCCAGGTTTCCTTTCTCCCCCTGTCGGAGTACGAACAGACCCCTAAAATAGCAAACAGCAAGACGTAACAGGAAATGGAATAGCAGCAGGTAATCTGGAATGGAGGCTATAGTCTGTTATAGGCGCTGAAACCTCCTTGAGTGATCGAAGCGTGGAAGAGCGAAAATGGAAAAATAACTGATTCCACCATCACATAAATGGTATTGGACAGGGTGTACACAGCCAACGGTATGTGAAAATGCCATTAAGTCGCGTTTGGCTTCTTTATTAGCAAAAAAAACAATTATAACATGATCGTAAATTATATTCCCAATTAGGGAACCAATTTCATAATGGTACAAATGATTATCATTTTAAAATAATATATATATTTTTTTTCTTTTTTCACATACTGCAAAAGCGATAAAAGGAAAGGCTACTAATCCTAACCCTACCAATGCTAAGGTCTAATAGA
>NC_137190.1:30278155-30283155 GCF_960531495.2 Zeus faber | reverse complement strand
CCAATTCCCTGAGATAGGTTTACGTTTTTCATTTTCTTTCCATACAAGTAAGGAAACAATATAAATCTGCATCTGCATATAGAGCGGGACGTGACATCCGATCGCAACTGGTTACTCGAGATGTGCCTGTGGAGACGCATTCTAATGCCGGGTGTAAACAGACGAACAGTACTTACAGCTTGTTTCACTCTGTCCTGTCTCTCCACCAACCGCATAGAATGGACGATTAAAACATTTCCAGCTGCTTACTCTGTAATTGAACTCACACGTGGCGCAGCTCACACATGGCACACATGCAAACTCTAGCCAGCGGCTCTTCACAAGGTCTGCGCTGAAACAAGCACCGAATAACAATATAATAACCATTGTAACATCCATTTTATTTTATTTTCAGAGGCGAGGTCCCTTACTGAACAGCATAACTTCCCTAGCATCACTTCACTGTTGACAATGTCACCACCTTTGTTTCCTCTGTTGTATAAACACTTTCATCGGATAAAATATTTCAACCTTGAAAATAAAATCTCACATTTCAATACAACAATGCAAACCGTAACTGACATTTCGCAATGCTTTTCTCCTCGACGTATTTCACAATCGACTCCTACGCTACATTGTCTCCGCTCTTTTCTCTCCCGTGTCCCTTTTCCACATCTTTTGCTACTGTTCAACCCATATAGTCCTTCGGTTACATCGGCCTTACAATTACTCGACGGGATTTGGTTGTTACAGTCTGTTGCCGGTTGTTGTGTGAGTTTAACTGACACTGTTTTTTCTGGCACATTCGATATTGTGCCCTGTTCCCGTCTTAGGTGACGGCGGTTCCTGTGATGAACACCTCCAGGGTCCAGCTGCACTGTGTATGACCTGTGGTCAACAGGTTTCACTCCTACTACTACTACTACATCCCTTGCCTGCGCGGGCGCTCCGTGTCTAGGTAGTAATTAGGTAAGCTACGTAGTAAATAGGTCGATTATTGTGTTCAGCTTAGAACTTATTGTGCATAATCTCCGGGTGTGTCGCAATGACATTTCACCACATATATGTATGAACGTATGTATATGTATGTGACAAATAAACCTCTTGAATATTGAATCTTGAATCTACCGTAGCCTTCCTCCAGATGATGTGAGGTTCAAAAGGTTGTATTCTAACACGGCTCCCATGTTTCAGTGTGTCCATGTGTCTGGCTGTCCTGTTGAAGTATTTGGCCTGTCTCGGTTGGTTGGGAATCTGCTCTTGTGTTGGTTTCACCTCCGGTTGCAGAAGACGATTCCTTGCTGGTAGAATGGTCCTGGTTCTCCTACTCGGCAGTCTCTGCGCTGGGCTTGTATTCAGTCTTTGAGTTGATGTGATGCGATGATCCAACATCGCCAGGTAGGGGTCCTCTCCTGCTGCCGTGGCTTTCATCATCATCCGTTTTGCCGTCTTCACAGCAGACTCTGCCTTCCCGCTAAATGGGTAACCAGGAGATGAGGTTTTGTGCTCAAACTCCCATAGCTGACGGAAACGCTGGAACTCTTGGAAAGTGTATTGAGGGCCATTATCTGAAATAACAATGTCTGGGATACCCTGATGGGCAAAGTGAGCCTTCAGTCTCTTAATCACAGTACTTGACTTTGAGTCCAGCTAGTAATCGATTCCACAAAAGTTGGAATCGTAATCAACTGTGATAAGGTAGTCTTTGTTGTCATAGGAAAACAAATCGGTACCAACATCGGGTCTACTTGGTACGTCATGTGGATGCAACATCTCCTTTTGTTGTTTTGTGTCAAATGATCTGCAAATATCACACTTTGCTATGAATGTCTTAATGTGTGGGTTCATTCCCTGCCAGTATACACATTGTCTCGCATGCCTGGGGCATCCTCCACCCACAGGTAAGTAGAGTAAAAAAAACAGATGATCTCCACTCTGAGTGTGTCAAGGATAACAGCTCTCTCTCCTCTGACGATAACTCCATCATGAACGCTCAATTCCTCGTGGAAAAGTAGTCGGGCATAATATCCCTTGGCGTGTCCTTCTTATTTTGTGGCAACTGTCTGGTCTTCTTGTGTAGCAGAACAAATTGCTCTGAGTCTCTCCTCTGAGTTGGGTAGGTAGTCCACCATGTTGACGGTCTCGATCTCAGCCTCTACAGACCCTTGAGTTGGACTGTCCGGCAAGTATGCTCTTCTCAAGGTAGTATCTGCCAGCAACATGTCACCTCCTGGGACATAAGTCACATGCATGTTGTATCTCTTAAGTCTGAGCAAACATTCTTTGGAGTTTCTTCAGTGGCTTCCTGACAATGTTCTCTCAAGGCCACTGGTCACTCTATCCCTTTCCGGCCATAACCATACTGATGGAATTTTTCAAACAATTTTTCTATTTGGGCATAACCCCTTTCAGACTATATTGTCCTTGAGCTGATGTCCCCCATCATTTCTCTGGGTGTGAGCTGTCTTAATATCTCACAGTTGTCTGATGAAGTGTTGTCTCTATACACCTTTCACATTTGTAGGTCTTGTCATGTCTCTCACTGCTCTGACATTCTCAGGGTCCATTTTCAGTTTTTCATGGCTTCACTTTGCCTTCCTGCCAAGTCGTGGCAATCCACAGTCCTCATGAACCACCACAAACTCCAGCCGGTACAATTTCTGGTGTCTTGGATTCCTCACCTTGACCTTACATTTACCAAGTGGATGCAACTTTGTCATGTTGAACATTACCAGAACTTTCGTTGTGTGTTCCATTTGAGTGTATCGATGCAGTAGATTTAGAAGAAAGATATTACACGTAGCTCCACAATCTATCTGAAACTTCATTAGCTCTTTGCCCACCTACATCCCTGCAAATGCTGGCAGATGTATTCTTTGTCATCGCTGGCCTTTTTACCAATCTTTGTCAGTATCTCTGCAGCAGTGACACTCATAATGTCCTTATCATCATCACTGTCATGTTCACTTCACACTGTGCAAAGTTTCTCCTCTTTTTCCGTTGGAATTAGATCTTGCAGCCAAGAGATTTTCTTCACCAAACCTTTTGCAGCACTTTCCAAAGGCTGGACCTTTGCTCTTGTTCCGTTCATGTGTTTTCCCCACACAACATTCGTGACACTTTGTCTTTATTTTATCCTGCCTTGTTGTCTGTTTCATCATGTGCACTTCTTCCACTGTATTTCCTGGAATTGTCTCACTATTTTCCCGTGACAGCTCTGTAGCTCTGCACAACTGCAAACATTTGACCAGTGTGCTTTTCCTCTCCAACTGATCTCTCTCTCAGCCCTGAGTTGTTGGTGCCATACACTACCCTATCACGAATAAGATAAGTCCTTTATTTCTCAAAAGTTGCATGTACTGGCTAACACTCCGAGATCAATTACATATTTGTCTGTGCTTTCATCATTTCCTTGATTTATCATAAAGAATTGACACCTTTCCACTGCCTCCTTTACGTTAATGTTGCAATGTTCAGCAAATTTTGCGATCCTATCGCTGAGTTCCCTCCTAGCTGAAGTCACACCACTCATCAAACTTTCACACAGTTCCCAACCAGTCCCACCATTGAGGTAGTAGAACAATTTCACTTTTACATCTTCTGCCGCATTGGGCATAGAAAGATCCATGTAGAGTGTAAACTCCTCCTCTTTCGCAACACGAAAAAGTCTGGTTTTCTGCTCCGTCATTGGCAAATTTGTTTCCGCTGCCACCATGTTTCGTTCTGTTGCGTCTCTTCACCAACAGTACTGAATGGACGATTAAAGCATCTCCAGCTGCTTACACTGTTTATTAAAAGTAACAGCTCATGCATGGCACACATGCAACTCTAGCCAGCAGCTCTTCTCAGGTGCATGGCCACTAATGCTGTCTAGGTTATAAATGCTTATTGCTGGGTTTATGAAAACCATAAACCAATATTACATTTGAGTGTTCGTAATGATTATAATAGTTTACTGAGGAACACTTATATTAATAACATAATATAAGTCATTCAAATAACACTTTCATATCTTCAAATTAGAAGTTTCATATAAACAGGATTTTTTATTTGAATACAAATAATTTTGATGCCTCAACAAATACAGATACTGGGCTCTCTGCACATCCCTACTATCTATCTGTCCGTCCCTTTATCTGTCTATATACTGTATATATATATATATATATACATTATATAATCCAATAGCTTATTATTATAGTTTTTGTTGTTATTGCGGTCGACTGCGCGGGCGCTCCCTGTCCAGGTAGTAATTAGGTAAGCTAGGTGGCAAATAGGTTAGTTATTGTGTTCAGCTGAGAACTTATTGTGCATAATCTCCGGTATATATATATATATATATATATATAATATAATCCCATAACTTAATATTATAGTTTTTGTTGTTGTTGTTATTATTATTATTTTATTATCATTATTAATTATTATTATTATTATTATTATTATTATTATTATTATTATTATTATTATTATTACCATATTATTTTAGAGCCAGCCATAGCATAACATCTGTTAAAATAACAACCTCACCAATTAAACCCACCCCACCCAGTGTGAAACACTCACTCACACACAAGGACATTTTATCATTTCGATTTTTAACGTTTGGAATTTTATCACTGAGCATTTTAGCAAAACCTCCCTCTTTTGAACTTTGTTAGCCCCCCCTACTCCACCCCAAATCCCCCCCCCCCCATTTTCCTGTCAAGGTTTCTCACTATCTACACTAGGTCCGTCCATCCTTCCATCCTTCCATCCAACCTTCCATCCTTGCATCCATCCATCCATCAATCCATCCTTTCATCCATCCTTCCACCCTTCCATCCATCCTTCCATCCATTCTTTCATTCATCCATCCATCCATCAATCCATCCTTGCATCCATCCATCCTTCCATCCTTCCACCCATCCTTCCATCCTTCCACCCATCCTTCCATTCTTAAATCCTTCATTCCAACCTTCCATCCATCCTTCCATCCATCCATCCATCCATCCATCCATCCATCCATCCATCCATCCTTC
>NC_137190.1:30270655-30273155 GCF_960531495.2 Zeus faber | reverse complement strand
GCAGCGTCTAAATAAACCAAGCTCCGACAAAGAAGTACCCGCTGGTACTTGGGCCGCCATTGTCACTCGGCGCTCTGAGTGCGACCTTGAGCCGGGCCCACACCGAAAAAGATTTAATCAAACTTGACGGATGTGGGAAAGGCGAGAGACCCGGCACACAACGCCGCATCATGGATAGCCATGCTTGGGTCCTGTCACGTGCGGAGACCACACACGGACAGAGACGCGCTCAAAACCGCAGGTCTCACCCATCCCCCCGCAATCAGAGGTAAATTCAGATGAAAAAAAACATGGCGGACGGCGGGAAGGAAGAACTAGCCGTTCTGGTTTCCGCGCTATTCGCTTGAGAAAATCCCAAAGGGGAAATGGAAAAACAATGGATGACACGGACCGTACATGTTGCCGCGTTCGCATTTGCCGTTGTGTTTATGACGTCTTCCACGTCGTCGCCTGGGCTGCCCAGCGGCGATGGTTCACTTTACCAATCCACAGCCTGCGTCCTCGGGGGTCTCCCCGCACGGCAGGATACCGGAATAGCGAACGCGCTTAATGTTTGCGATCGGTGCTGCCAGGACGGACTTCCAGGCAGAAGTTGAGAAATGTCATATTCAAATGAATCAGCCAACTTTATTTAGGAGGACTCAGAGTCGAACATCGCGATGAGCGATGAATAATTCATTCTGACGGAAACACTTGTGCAAACACGTTGGCGAGGGTTTATTTTTTTTTTTTGCAACAACGATCCTTTCCCGGTTTGGGGAACGACAGAAAAAAAAACACTCCTAACATCCCTCGCACCACAGAATGATCTGGCAGGATAATCTTTCGAAACATCAAAATAGGGACTTTGCTCGCGATCATCAGAAGGGGGCGGGGGGATCGGGCCCAAAATGGGCTTGATTATCTTGTAATGTGTACCCTGCATTGATTGGCTCATGTTCTTAAATACATACATACAAATACAAACAACGCACAATCCAGTCGAGCAAGATTTGCGACCAGCAAATATAAGACTATAAATTAGGAAAAATATAATGAAATGTGCTGGTCCGAAAACATTATGCTTGGAATAAATATGAATATCTATGGATGTGTGTGTGTGTGCGCGTGCGTGCGTGTGTGTGCGTGTGTGTGTGTGTGTGTGTGGACTGTGTATTTCCCCCTCTCAGAAGATTAAAGTATATACAGTAGGTATGATGAAATTAAGGAGCGGGGGGGATGATATGATTGAGACCGACTACTTTAAAATGATTACGAAAAGCTTAGGAAAGCAGTGGAAAGGGGGGGATCGCAGGGACACATGGAGCAATTTTGCCCTTTTCCGATTGGCACAGGAAAAACAAAAGGAAGCGGTTACAGCCCGGTGTCAATAGCGCTTTCAATGTCACCGCTTGATATCGCCCGAACAGAAGACTTGAAACGGAGCAGATGGAAGATGGAGAGGGAGAAAAAACAGCCCCGCCCGCGCTTCCCTCCACGACCCCGGGAAGAAGTCGACGACAATCAAATGGCCCGCGGCGTTGCTCCACCGCCGTTTTGTCTCTCTCTCTCTCGCTTCCCCGCCCTCTCTCTCTCTCTCTCTCTCTCTCTCTCGCTTCTCCGCCCTCCCTCTCCCTCTCTCTCTCTCTCTCTCTCTCTCTCTCCCTCTCTGTCTTTATGCGCTTTGATGTACAAAACACCGCCGATCCAGATTCTCTCTCTCTCTCTCTCTCTCTCTCTCTCTCTATCTCCCATGTCTCTCGCCCTTTTATCTCCCTCCTGTCGTCCTACCACCCATGTCCGTTATCCCTCTCTCTCTCTCTATATTCTGCCAGAGGCAAATAATAGGCAGAACAGAAAACTCTGGGTCGCTGGGTCGGGAGGTTGCCGAGGTGAGGGAATGCGTGTCGTCCGATAGCACGGATGCTGGCAAACCCCGCCCTCCCCCGGTTCATACATGCGCTACGTCGGCTCCAGCTGACATCGGGGCACGACTACTTGCCCTGACACTGATTCATGCATATTCTGCCGCACGCGCTTTATCACATGTAAAGCCTCCCGTGCTCCTCCTTTCTTAATTTCCCTTCGTTTTTTCTCCCAGAACTAAACAGGGGAAACAGAGATCCTGACACAAAGACGCATCGGTTTTTCTCTGACCCCATGCTTTTCAGGAAATGGGGTGGGGGTGTGTGGGGGCGGCGGTATCTGCCGTGGCCGCGTCTTTCCTCTTCTAATAGGTTGTACAGTATTTCTCGTCGTGTGTGTTTGGATAACAGATGAGGAGCCGGCTGCAGTGAAAGGCCAAGGACGAGGCGAGGTCTCACGCTGTTGTGTGCCGCGCAGAATGGAAAAACCTTGTGCGTCCGCCGAGAGTGAGCTCAGCAGCCGGCGACGGGCCGCCCCGGACGTTGGAGGGAAAGCTCCCCTTTTCCTGTCATTGGGAGCTGAGCGGAGTTGTCTGCGTCGCTCGGATCTTTTGACGCAATCCGGTATTGAGAGAATTAGCTCCGGGCCCGAGAAG
>NC_137190.1:30203155-30265655 GCF_960531495.2 Zeus faber | reverse complement strand
TCTTTTTTTTTTTTTAGCTAAAAGCGGATCCCTAATTTTCTCGGGCGTAATTAAGAGTTCGGGTCGCTCGTCTTAACAAAGCGCACTCTGTCGTCAAATATAGCGGCGGTGAGCCGTGTCATCATTTCCGATATTGTTTTGAAGAAGACGAAGGTCGCTGAGTGTATTTTGCGCTCGGGAGAAAAAAAATTGTTTGTTTTAATTTGGCTGATGGCGGATGCTGAAACGGATGCTAATGTGATCCCTTGCCGCTGAACTTTCATTAGAATCCGTGGTATTGAAATGGCGTTTTGTTATGTTTTCCCGTCAACTCAGAGTTTGGCAGACGGCGAACACGAGCATCGTTATGAACCCCCATTAACTTGAAAAACAGTGGAGGAGATGCTTCGACGTGAGCAAACATTAATTTTATTGTAGCTTAATTATAGCGTAACCATAACTTTAATTCTAACTTTATATTGTATTTCAGTGTTATTACACTATAATTACAACTACTAGTATATTAAAGTGTTATAACAGTGTGATCATTACTATTAGCATACTGTATTACAGTGTCATTACAGTGTCACTTCAACTATTAGTGTATAATAATTTCATTACAGTGTAATTATAAATATTAGTGTATTATAATGTCATTGCAGTCTAATTTTAACTATTGGTGTATCAGTGTTATTACAGTCTAAATATAACTATGGGTGTGTTGTAATAATGAGCATATTATAGTGTTTTACAGTGTAACAAAAACTATTAGTGTATTATATTGTTGTTACAGTGTAATTATAACTAGTGGTGTAAGGGATCATAGTTGATCCGTGATCCGTACGAGTGAAATCCAGTTTAACTGCTGTTGTTACTTTTTAAAGTAATAATTCGTGAAACATCATAAAAATACATTCATGTAAAATCATAAATCCATCATGAATCTCGACGCAGAGTTGTAGTGAACATAAGATAGACAAGACAGATGCGTGCTGTGTTTTACTCTGAAGCGCAACGATTGGTTCATAGGAGTGTCAGGACTCCGTGAATCCATCGAAACGAGCGTTCGACTTCCAACGTCGAAATCGCAATCAGGACCCACATTCTCCCCGTCATTTTTGGGGTATTTCCGCGCGACATGAATTTGATCTCTCATGTCCCGTTATCTGAAGATAAACTGTGATTTGTCCACTTGCGAGGGCAGAGCAGGGACCGGCAGCTTGTGAGAAGTGCCGGTACACGCTCCATAAGAGCAGTTAACCTGATGGATACGATTTGGATTGTGATATCAAAGATAAGATAATAGTGTTAAATGATGAACATGATGCTGTGATACGATGAATGGAATAAGGAAAAAAAGTCAGATTAGAGAAGCGGGGGTAGTACAGAGTAGACACGGACGCAGTGGGTGGAGGAGAAGAGGCACTGGCAGTGTGCTGAAAAGTTTGTTTTGTTTCTATTTATTCCAACACTAAAAATAACATAATTTACAATGATTTAATGTGACTGGACTCAAAGTTACTAATTGAAAAACAAGTGTTTCCTTTACAAATCTAGACTTGATAGGGTTCGTGCTGAAAAAAATACAGATGTCTTCTTCTCTTCTCTACAAAAACAACTGTAACTCACTTAATTCTGAACCAATTTTCATGAAATTTAGTTTGCAATAAACATGAGGAATTCAACATGATACTGGTTACTGTTACTGGAATTAAATTCAGTAAATTCAGTAAATATGATTATCTAATCATGTTTTTTCATTCACTACCATGTTTAAAGGGAGAAGGTATCATACCTCATACATCACTTTAATATAAAAATTGAGTATTGAATGTTTTATTTATTTTGAGATTTTATTTAAACATTGGACACCTTGAATGTACATTCAAGGTGTCAGTTTCAGCGTCTCCGTCGTTCTCAGCGTCGCTGTCGGAGAACTCACTATCACTGCGGAAAATTATGTCCAGTACGCGCTGCTATCACTGACTTGGACCTATCGCACTGGTCAGATTAAGGTCCGCGATATGATTAAGATCTCCCTCCATCGACTTCTCTAAATCCATAACAACACGGAGACGAAAGTTTTCACAGACAATTGGAACCGGAGCCTCGTCTTGTTTACGGAAGTGACGTCAGCATTTCTTTTTCGATGGTACACGCTGGTACACGGCCCCCTCCACAATGATGTCTCAGTGTGTGTAAAAGTAGTACGATTTAATGGTTGAACTCTATCAAAACGGCTTTGCATTGTGACTTCACATCACATTGAATATGGAGGAATGATCTTCACCTGGACGCTCGCTTTAAAGGAAACCATCGGTCGGCGTTGGTCAGCGCTGTTCAGCGTCTCGGTAAGTGAACTGCATTTCCCCATGTAATCTAACCGGAATATTTAACTCCACGGTTTAACATTTTTGTACTATTTAAAAATCAAACTCTGCTTTGAAAATACGTTGAGAGATAAAAATAAAATAAAAAAAAAAACACAAAGGAACACGATTCTGGAAAAATCTAATTTTCCTTCAAGAAAGGCTTTTACAACTTTTTTTGGCTGCTCCTGGCGATTTTAGAAATGCGCGAGATAGTTTTGCCGCCGTGGGTCACATTTAGGCCCATGGGCAAAAGTTCTTTACTTTAAATGTTTTACAGAATATATGGAAAGCAAAGTTATATTTTCTCTCCCTTTTTGTTTCCTTTTTTTTTTTTGGTGATCCGAAAAATGATCTGATCCGTGACTCAAAACCCGAGTGAACGATCTGAACCGTGGTTGTGACACGTTGCACCCCTAATTATAACTATTCTTCTCTATCATAGTGCTATTAAAGTGTGGTGTATTATAGGGTTATTATAGAGTATTTAATAATAGTTAATACTATTAAACAATATATAATAGACAGCGTAATATAGCCTTCTTCCGGTGTAATTATTCATTTAATGTTTTATAGTAAATCTTTCAATGACTTTTCAGTGACTCCATGTAAACAATAGGGAAATTGCTCTCTCGCTCATTAAAAGTGAGTTAGCCTAAGGAATTTCACCAAACTCTTTGAGTGGGTTTTTTTTTGGAGCGGGTCCTTCATAACAAGGTCTCTGAAAAACCAAGGCTATAAGCTAAACGCAAAATCCATACACAAATAGCTTGCTACGCCCACAGAGTGTCCAAAGCGGTTAGTTTGAGTTTTTATTTAAAAATTTTAATCTGCCCAAGTTCTTTGGTGGATTTCTTTTTTAACATCACAACGCTCTCGCAATTAATACCCCGTTAACAGAATAAAAGCAAAAAGAAACCAGGTTTTACAGCAGTGAAGAAAAAAAAAATTGAGCCTACGAATGATCTCGTGGGAAAAACCGACGTAACGCAACAAGCGTTACGCAAAGAGATCGAACAAAAAAACAAAAAAAAACAAATCTAGAACCGCCTCTTCCTCATCTTCCCCCTTTTAAGCAGTCGCTTTATCACCCGGGGGCATCGGCAAGCCGCCGCCGTTCCCACTCTGCATTCACAGCGTGTCCTCCCGCCGTCCAACCCCCAGCCGCGAGCGGTGATGAATGGCCGGCTCGGCGGCCGCGCTCACCTCCCAGCGCCCCGGCCGTACCCTTGCGAGCGTCCTGTAAAGGCTCCGCAGCCGATTTACAAACATGTCGTGTTTGTTTCGTGATCTCCAGCACCGCCGCCGTCGTCGCATTATACACGGCTGATACCGCATGGACCACGAGCGATGTGACAGAGTGAAGAGCTGGATATTTAAAACGTCTGTGTGTTTGTGTGTGTGTGTGTGTGTGTGTGTGTGTGTGTGTGTGTGTCGGGCGATGGGAGGGTGAGTTGGTATAAAAGCCATCGGTCCGGTTTGGGAGAAAAGGGCGTGGAACTGATTCTGGCGGAAAGTGTTTGAATAGGGCGGGTGGGGGCGAGGGGTGACGGATTAGCAATGCACTGCACAGCGTGGAGGCATGGAGCTGCATCTCCTAGTGTGTGTGTGTGTGCTCTTATGCGTCCTCCACACGTCTCCTCCCGTTCTGACCCCTCCCTCTGCTCATTTCCACCCCTCCTTCCTTCCTTCCCTCCTTCCTTCCTTCCTTCTTAGGCTATGGAGTTAGCCTAAGAAGGTTAGGACTCCTTGCGTCTTTCTGTTTATGTCAGTTTTATTTCCCTCCAAAATTGGAGGGAGACAATGGTCACCGCTTACATTACAGCTGAACGTGCACTCATATGCTGCGTTCAATGAAAACTCTGTGGTTCCCACTTCATAGACAAAGGCCTTCCATTGCTTCTGTTTGGGGGAAAAAATGGCTGCATTAAACTGTGGCCCGAGCTACCCGCTCTAAAATTCTGGCTTAAATGGCCACATTCTGACGTCAGTGGAAGACAGCACAGATTCAATTTTAAAGTTAACACATTTACTAGAAAACACACACACACACACACACACACACACACACACACACACACACACACACACACACTACCAAGACACTCTCTCTAAGACACCTCTCACTTCATCAAATTGATCAAGCACGCAGCAGTTTGTATCATTAACTTTCAAATGATGTTTGAACGGCACGAGGCCTCGGGGAGTACAATTGTTCAGTTTTAACCTCCCCAAAAAATGTTAAGAAATAAAACCTCTCGAGAGCCTGTTTTGAGCATTAACCCAAAAAGATGGTATCGCAAAATGGATTGTTAATGTATTTTGTTTATTTCCTCCGTACGGAAGATAACAAAGTTGGGGCCCTGCTTCTTCTCCGAGGCTCGGGCGGCCGTGGCGCCTTCGGAGGATAACCACAGAGGAAGCAGAGGCAGATGGTGAAGGAGGAAATAATGTGAGCCCTGTGATGTCTGTAGGACCCCCGATTTCCGCTGCTTAGCAAAAAAAAAAATGAAATAATAAAGAATGAAAAAAAAAAAGAAAAGGAAAGAAAAGCACCGCTGGGCTGCCAAGTAATAGCTTCAACATTCTGACTGGCTGTGATGTAGCTGTCATCCCGCTGAAAGGAAGCGGGATAGCGAGGAGCAACGGGTGCATGTACCACGTCTCTCACAGAGGCTTCTCTGTCCAGGAAGGTAAAGGACAGAAAAGAGGAGTGGAAGAGGAGGAGGAAGAGGGAAGGGTGGAAGCAGACGATAGCAGGGCTGGGGAGTTTCCGTCTGCATGCGGTCCCATAATAGTGTCGCCGCTATTCCCTCGGACCACCACATATTCAGCTCTGTGCTGCTTCTCGGCGGCCTTGACAACAAATAGAATAAGAATTAAATGATGTAGAGATTTAGCTAGGCTGCTTCTCTGATTTCCTCCTGGAAGTCGGGGCGGCATCGGGATGGATAGGATTTAAAGACGACTGGAAAGTAGTAGTACTGAAAATCCTTATTGGAGTACGAATACCACCACTGCAATTACAAATGTTTTGTATTTCCTCAAATATAAACTGGTAGTCAAACAAAAATTGGGCCTCTAATAAACGCCGGGGGCGTGATCTACATGAACAAATACAAGCCTGCCTCAAATACAGACCGGGGGGAAACTTATAGCTATGGCGCTGTTCCGGTGCAGAGCTCCGCTTCCAAACAAAGCAAATAAAAACTGTGTGTTTGTATTGTAGATGTATTTCATTTACTCAGTTTCCTACTACTAGGTAGCAGATCGCAGATCTCTTCTTGGGGCAAATGCCCCACTTTGAGCGTTCCTGCGCTCCTGCCGTCCAAAGTGGGAAGTGTTCAAGGCAAACTCGGAAAACTGTAACCTATAAGTTAGGGTAGCTAGTAGCTCTCTCTTTTTTCACCATTAATGTGTTTGCATGGCATGGCACCCAGACGGAAGTTTGATTTTCAAATACAGTAGTACCTCGACTTACGATTGTAATTCGTTCTCTAAGAACGGTCGTATGTTAAAACAGTCGTATGTCGAAGCAATCTTTCCCATATGAATTATGAAATCATGAAGGGTGAAAATAAACAAAATTCACAGCACAAACACAGTAAATATGAAAAAAAATATGGATAAGCCACGAACTACGTGCACACACGATGTAGGTCGCCCGCTGACTGGCTGCTGACTGACTGCTGACTGACTGCTGACTGGCTGCTGACTGGCTGCTGACTGACTGCTGACTGACTGCTGATTGGCCGCTGACGCGCCAACTGCAAATTTCCACGGTCGTATCTTGGAGCAGTCGGTCGCAAGTCGATACAAATTTTCGCGACTATCGCTGCTCGTATCTTGGATTAGTCGTAAGTAGATGCAGTCGTAAGTCGAGGTACCACTGTACTAAAATGTGGTCAAATATACTTATTATACCAAGGGAATAAGAAATAGCCTGCCTCTAATAACCTCTAGTAGTCTCTAGTAACCTCTGCAGATGAGGTTGATAAAGGCCCCGGTCACTATTTGAGGAAAAACGGTAATAGTCGTCATTAAATGCCCCCATCATATTGGCACAGAATGAAAGTTGTAATAATAAATGTGTACTTATGTGTACCAAGGCTTTTATTGCCATTTAACATTGGAATAATGCAGCTGGCGCACCAGCATAAACTTGGACTTTGAATTTATTTTCTTTTTTTTTTATTGTTTTAAATTGGTTTTCGGATCTGTTGCGGATTGAAGACAAATTCTATGTTGGGCATGTCAACTGTAACGCATATCTAAATTTAAAGTAACAAAGTACGTATGCTTTACTTAATTTGTTATAAAGTGAATTTAATTGAACCCAACTAAAATCCTCCCGAAGCACTGTGAGTGAAAATGTCCTGAAGTACTGTATCAAGAGCGGTCTAATATAAATAGATTTAGAACTAAAATCTCTCCAAAATCCAATGACAAGGGCTTGTTATTATTAACTGTCAGACTTGGTATTGATCTATTGATTTTACCAGACGAAAAGCAAATCATACTGTTATTAATATGAGCTGATAACAGGAGTGAGTGTCACTCATATAAATGGCAGTATCATCAGCAAAGAGGAGGAAACCACTCATGACACATGCTTGCTTTCCATGCGATCCTGCGTTGGCTGAAGAGTATCTATTTATCCCTGTACTGACGCAGGTTGGATGCTCTTTCAGGCCGGGGACCGACTCCACTTCCTGACAACACTTCTTTTATTTTTCTGGCCGCTGTCAGCAACAGAGTTTCCCCGAATTGACCAAATGATGAATCAGATTTATAGCCGACTATGTGCTGAAAAGAAAGTGGTTCAATTCAATTCTCGTTCAATTCAGCCCCCCTTCCAAATGGACGCGCTGGATAAAGAAAAAGACACCAATCTGGAGATGGTGAGAAATAGAGAAATTGAGTTTGAAGGAATTTTTTCATGTCCACGTCCTGGTGATTTGCCAAACGTGTGACCTTACTGTAAATACTGTAAAAGTTCAAAACCTCAAATACCCACACATACAATACAAGACACTGGCATCGTAGCAGCCTAAATCCATGGGAAATGTATAACTACCATGACTCATAACTGTTTCCTAACTTTATGTATGAATATTGAATAGTCCCCTTTCATCATTTTAAAGGAATGACTGGAGACCCAAACATTTCTATGATGGAAATGCCGTCACGCGAAAATAATTAAAATATACTGAAATATAGAAAATAAATAGGAAAAATGTGGTCAATATATTTTCTACACACACGCACGTATATATTGTTATATATTGAAAAATAGTCTTTACATTTCCTATTTTTAATATTTGTACATAATGTCAATATACTATTCTGGAATAATAGAACAATAGGAACTATGGTTAACATTTGTATTTTTTATATATTTAGGGGTCCAGCCTGCAGGAAAAAATTCTCTGAATTTTGAAGCAAAAAAACTATTTAGAACACCAACTCTGGCATAAAACATGGTTACATCTTGTTTGAAACGTGCTGTCACAGAGACTTTGCGGTTGAAGTTTCATCCAAATGGATCCACATACGGAGCAGATATTAGCAAAAAACCGATCAAAGTTTTAACGGTTCAACACAGACGAGCCAGTACATCTGATGCCGAAATATCTCCAACCAGGCTAAAACTATCTGGAACACAGTTGAGGTGTCATGTAAACTGCTATGTCACAAGGATCTCATGGTTTAAAAATCGTCCGAATCAATCCACATACGGAGAGGATATTAGTGAAAAACTGAACAACTTTGACCAGAAATATTCAGTTGGTCTGGGTTGACTGACATGTCGCACGAGATTTACAATAAGACACCTGATGACATCATATCATTAACCATAAATACACAGATTCCAATTCAATCTAAATAAAAATGAATCCTTAAATTGGAGAGTCCCTCGAAAACACTGTGAAATGTGCGACTGAGTGATGTGTTCAAGATCCAGCGAGGTGTCGGAAAAATTAAATCCGTGCGATGGTAATTGACCACAGAAATACCACAACGTTTTTCGTATTCCATGGAAACGTAGCTTACTGAAAATGTGACCCAAGGAAAAAAGCTCAACAAGTAAATGATGTGCCAGACATGGCACCAAACAGCCACCCGTCACCCGTCACTGAGGGTGCAGCTCCATTTCCACAGACAACACGGTGAGTTATAACAATGACAAGTTCTGGTTTACAGGCAAACATGGACGGTTGTTTTATAGACAGGGGGGTTGCGCTGTGTAGACCGCATTGTGGTTGCTCCATAAGATGAGCAATCAGGAGACGACAGACGGGGGTGAGCCCATGCTGCCTTCATGTAAACTCGAAAATCGTACAGTGTTTCAGAAAACCTGGGAAATTGGGGATGATAGGATGGTAGGATGGGGGACGGTAGCTCAGGAGGTAGAGCTGGTGGTCTGGTGATCTAAAGGTCACTGGTTCCATCCCAGGCTCCTCCTGCTAGCATGCTGTAGTGTCCTTGAGCAAGACACTTAACCCCTAATTGCTTCTGATGGCTGCGTCCGTCGGTATTTGAATAATTGTAAGTCGCTTTGGATAAAAGTGTAAAAATTTGTAAACATTTTTGGTGAAAAATATATGTACTGTAATGTCTATGGGTCTTTCTATATACTGTATTTAAAAGCTCATTTTTTACACGTTTTCTTATATTTTTCAATATACACTGTGTCAATATACTGTATGTTGTCCAATGGTGAGGAGTTCAACTCATGGCCACATATCAAATATTTAAAAACGAATATCATGAGTAATATTGGTCATCTTTCAGAGATCTGTTGACTCAGCTTCTCTGGTGACTTTAGTGTATTTAGAAGTGACTCATCGGGAATCCCAGGTCGAACCTGTCCCAATGCAAAAGACGTGTTTCATTTTTGTTGCCGTGCCTTTTTGCATCAGGGCCGGAAACTTCTCCCCATGTTCTATCCAAGTATGTATACTGTATGTATGTGACGAATAAACCTCTTGAATCCAGCGGTTTCATTTCTTTTCACGTATATCTAGTATTGGAAAGGCACGTCGCCAGGGAAACAACATTTCACAAAAGACAAGGACGATACTTACCAGAGCTCCAGGGGCGCTACGTCACACTTTAACGCACCTTTGGCAGATAAATCACAGCTCAGTTCAGAATCCATCTTTTTTCTCCTCTTAGTTTCTTTCTTTGTTTCTTTCTTTCTTTTTTTCTTTCTTTCGAAAAAAGGCACATGTCTGCATGCGTTGCAATATCAAATCTGTCTGCATGTGTTTCAGAATCAAATCTGTCTGCATGCGTGCAATATTAAATCTCTTTTGATTATCTGTTTATTTCACCTTTTTTCTTTCTTACTTTTAATCCAACAAAAAAAGGTGCTGTATTTGTCTGCATGAGTTGCAATTTATCTGCATGCGTTGCAATATCAAATCCAGTCCAAATCTAGGTTCTAATTTCATTTATCTAAATATTTGTCCATGAATATATTTGTCCATGATGGAGCCTCAAGATGCACATTAGGGAACAAACATATCTTGACATATTTTGAAAAATACAATGGAATATATGAAATAAATGAACTTTAAAATATATGGAAAGATCAAAAACACAAGAGATATATTTTGAAATTTATGCCAATATATTGTCATTTTTCATCAAAATGACATGATAAAGTATCATATAAAAATATAAAAATATCCAGTCAGTCTGCATGTGTTGCAATATCAAATCTGCCTCGATTATTTGTTTATTTAGATTCCTTTCTTTCTGACTTTCAATCCAACAAAGAAAAGGCATTCATCCGCGATCCGTAATTTGCGCTCGCTTTTGTCCTCCTATGCTCCCCCGCCCCTCCCCCTCCAGACGCCTCCTTCCGAAAGTTATTATTGTCAACTCTCTGCAATTTAAAGGATCCCTCTGAGTATATGTTTTTCCCCGTCGTCTGTCATTAATCTCGCTAAATTAAAAAACGGAGCGATGAACCATTTTAATGACTTTGTATCCAGGTTTTCTCTTTTGTGCGTGGAGGCCCTTAGCCCACTTTCCCACTTTTTTTTTTTTCCTTCTGAAAACCGGACTCAAAGGGTTTCACGCTCCCGTGGATATAATTGTTTAACACTGACGCGGAATTGACTTGAGTGATTTCAGAATGTTCCCTCTTCCTTCCTTCCTCCCTCCCTTTGCAGATTAAATTGGCATTTCTCTCCATCCCATCTCCAGGTGTGGCGCTGGTTGAACTATTTGATTTGATTTGATTTGATTTGATTTGAGTGGAGGAGTTGCGGTATTAAGGAGATTTTGCTTCCAATTCTCGCTGAGCCGCAGCCACTTTCTCTTTTGTGCTTTCCCATGAGCGTAATTTAGCAACAACAACAAAATAAAAATCTAACAGCAACAACAGCAACATTTTTCTCAAATGTTTCCTCCGAGGTAATTTAAAGCGACAAAACAAAAATTACAAACATAGATTAGCTTTAACAAAGATAAATGACAAATAAAAATAACATATGAGTTAGAAAATAACAATAACAAGTCCCAGTCACGTGCTGAGCACTCAATCACTTATTACTACAATTATTTTGAATACTATGTGATACAAGGTTGGCACTAGGTTTAAATACCAAATAATTTTATGCAAATAATATCAAACATGATGTGTTTATCAGGTTCACTGTATGCATCTGTGTGTCCTGTCCAATCCTCGTTCCATATTGAAATGAAAGGGATTTAAACCAGAGGCTCTCAACCTAGGGGGCGGGGCTCCATGTGGGGTCACTTGTTATGTGCAGTGGGTCACGGTACATTCCACTTGTTTTATGTAGTTACGTTTAAGGTTGCTCTTACACTTTATTTATTCAGGGAAAAATACCATTTTACCATTTCTGTACTTTGACCCGTGATGCTCTGTCAGTGTACTGTCAGTACAGACAGTAGAGAGATTGTACTGTATCCTATTTAGCTTCAATATGTTACTCATTAGCCTAAATGTATATTGTAATGTGTAAAATGTGTGACAATAATAATAATAATAATAATAATAATAATAATAATAATAATAATAATAATAATACAAATACAAATACAAATACAAATACAAATACAAATACAAATACAAATAATAATAATAATAATACAAATAATAAATATACATATATATAAATAAATGGGGAAAAAAATAAAATAAATAAATAATACATTTTCTCTGGTGATTGGAAATTTTTCATATTTCGGGGCCTAGCAACACGGTCACGGACCCAAAAAAAAGCCCACTTTAAATCCGAGTTTTTCATATTAGAATCGCCCTTGGTGGGTCCAACTTGAAACAGGAGAAATTGTGGATTCTTGATTAAAGTACTCTTTCAGTCAATACGTTAGTCTAAAGTCTTTCTGTAGTCGAAAGAGAAGGCGATGAAAGGCTTCCCCCTCCGTCAGAGCGGTAACGTCTTCTGAAAGCTCAGGGGGAACGAAGCGCGAACACAGTAGGGTTATGTAGAAGCGTTTACAATTGAACGATCCTCTTTTAATACACACAAAGCCCCTCTGCTATTAAATACAAAGCGAAAAGCTGATTTGTGGAAATCAATAGATAGAGCCTCAAGATGCTCTGAGGGCAAGAGTGCTTCCAAATGAATGTCTCTCTCTCTCTCTCTCTCTCTCTCTCTCTCTCTCTCTCTCTCTCTCGTTCACAATCTCACCCGTGACCTCACGCACATATACAAGATAAAATATTGCTGTCACCAAAGGATATACAAATGAATAACCTAAAATAAAAAAATAAAAAAATCGAACGTTTTGAACATTGACGTTAAAGTGGACCGATTATGCTTCTTTTCACCAAGTTAACACATGGTCTCTGTGGTCCCCAAAACATGTTTTTAAAGTTTTCTACTAATACCACTCAGATTATGCATTGGAGCCATTCTAACACGCGTCCAATCCACCCTGTCTGAAAACAGGCTGTTTCAGTGGGAGGAGCCCCCCTCATGAGGCCCCTAGTTCTGTCAGCCAATGGCGTTTGAGCATGGCTTCCGGGTTTTCGTTGTATTTACTCTGTAACTTTCAATGATTTCAGTGAACTGAACAAATCACGCATCGCGGCCTCCAGTACAGTCAACCTAACCTGGACACACACACGCACACACACGCACGCACGCGCACGCACACGCACGCACACGCACACGCACGCACACACACACACACACAGCAGAATTCATTTTTAAAAGTTTACATTTCCATTGTCTTCAGTTTTGTCCTGGACAGTTGGTATTAATTCCTCCTTTTAAAAGATATGTGCTGGTCTCGGCAGCCAACAGAGCTGTTTCCGCGGTTAGTTCTTAGCTTTGATGCTAGTGGGTCCGGTGGCGCTCCCGGCGTGGGTGGAGTTACTCATATGGAGGTCGGTTCCAACGTGTCTCAATGCCACGTAGTACTGAGACGCGAAGCTTACGTGTTTTCTGAAATAGACAGCTCCAGTAAACTGACTGAGTTCACAGTTTGTGGGTCAGTAGGACCATCAGAGACCCAAATGTAAATGTATGATCCAAGCACTGAAAAAGTGAGCTGTTCATAATAGGTCCACTTTAAATATATATATATATATATATATATGCACACAGAGTAAGTGAATCCTTTAAACTATAAATGAAAAAAAAATGGAACTCTATATCTATATCTATCTATATCTATCTAAATGAATGAAGGTAACCTAATATAAAAATAGAAAATGTAAAAAATCATACAAATTTTGCCATTTAAATGTTTATATATATATGTGTGTGTGTGTGTGTGTGTGTGTGTGTGTGTGTGTGTGTGTGTGTGTGTGTGTGTGTGGGTGTGTGCGCGTGTGTTCGTGTGTGTGTGTTCGTGTGTGTGCGTGCGTATGCGTGTGCGTGCGTGCGTGCGTGCGTGCGAGCGAGCGTGCGTGCGTGCGTGTGTGAAGGTAACCGAAAATAAAATTACATTTTAAAATCATTGCCGTGAAAAATATATATATGTGAAGATAACCTAAAGATAACCTTCTGCAGCCTCTCCCTCCCTCTCTCTCTCTCTCTCTCTCTCTCTCTCTCATTTCCTAGCTCCATCCCCGCAGATCAGCTATTGAGATCTCCGGACGACTGGGAGCTTTTTGGCCCCACTCTACATACGGCCCTCAATCCCCTCCTCCTTTTTTCCCCTCTCTCTTTCGCCCGGGATTAGCCGGCGTGCCAGCCGCTATCGGGGGCCGAGATGTGCTCTTCCGTCCTGCTGCTCGGTTCCGATAAAAGGGTCGGGGGGGAGGTTTGTCGTAAAAGAAAAAGAAAACAGCATTTCTCTCGGTGGAGCGCGACGTCGCATGCCAATGCTCGCCGACGGGCGACGGGCGGCGACGAGACGAGAAGCTGGGATGCAGGTTGAGTGTGCTTGGAATAGAATGTGCTTCCCATTCGCTGTGTTCCGCTCAGGATTCCGAGGCTAATTGGGAGTCGTAGAGTGCGTTAGGGGAGTTACCGTGGCGACAAATATAGGGACTATGACGAGATGATAGTGATAGAGTTTGATACTGTGGGCTAGGCTTAGGGTTAGGGCTATGGTTAAGGTTAGGGTTAGGGTTGGGATTACTACGAGGGCTAGGGTTAGGTTTGCTTAATGGGTTGGGTTTTAACGGGGTCCCCAATGGGGCGGGTAACAATGTATCGCATATACATAGTTTACCTTTTATGTATTCACAATTAATGTACTAAAGTTGTGCGGACATGAAGCCACATAGATGTTATCTTTTATCTTCTTAAGTAAATTGGTTACTTTTGACAACCAAAACAACAGTTTACGTTATAAGTACTAGTTATCGTTACAAGTTATGAGTAATTAGTTTCGTAAAGTACAGCTTCACTTAGGTTTGGGTTTCAGTCTACTTATTATAACTGCAGTTAGTGTACACTACACTTACAGCATATTAATGACGTGTCTAAAACTGTACTTTAAATTGTTTCATGAAAGTAAAGTAAGAGGTACCAAAAAAATACACAAACCCTAACCCAAACAAGTACAAATGGGCAGAAATATACTTTAAACATACTAAATATCCTAAAGATCTACTTCCCATTAGGAAAAATGCACTTTTTCTGTCACTTGGGTGGATCACCCAGAAATATAATATTTATAATAATAATAATAATAATAATAATAATATTACCCATATATCAATCTGTCACATTGATTTGGTAATTAAATAATCATCAGGCAAATACTTATTGTCTGAAATAGTAAAATACGGAAATTTTCAGATTAGCACTGATGATCTGGACGACTGGGTTAGGAGGCGCGGGCCAAGTGGTGCAGAGGTAACGGGCGGGAAGCGTGTCCACACATTAGCATCCCTCCGTCTCCACACTCTCCGCTCCGCCTAATTTCTGTTTAGATCCAACCACTGGCCCTGTGCCTACCGGGCGTGCCGAATTACTCATGAATCGGAATGATCCTGATTCTGGATGACTTTTAGGGCGGTTTCAGGGGAAGAAATGCCCAGGACGATGCCTTCTCTAGTGCACTCCTGGCGGTACTTTAGCTTCTCACTCCTCTGTCTATACGTTGTGAAGATAGACTAAAGGGTTGGTTACACAAACGCATGAAAAATGGCAACAGGTTATCCTGTACTTCAGAGAATAGGTAAAGACAGACATTTACGCACAGATTGCTGTATATGTTATAGGGTCTATACAGTGTTGTATAGACATTACAACACACAAAAGGTTATATAGTTTATTGTTTATTGTTCATTTTAGGGTTCATTTTCTTGTTATTGTTTATTTTTTTGATTCTTTTTAGGGTTATATTAATTAATTTATTTTTGTATATTATATATTCAATTTATTCTATTTTGTTATTGCTGTGTGGCTGCAGACCTGTCCACCACTGAAAGCGCCTACAATGGGAATGTGAGCGTCAGAACTGGACCATGGAGCAATGGAAGAAGGTGGCCTGGTCTGATCAATCAAATTTTCTTCTACAACATGTGGATGACCGGGGTTAGGGTACGATGGAGCATCTGTGGGATGTGCTGGAACAACAAACCAGATCCATGGGGGCCCCACCTCACAACTTCCAGGACTTAAAGGATCTGCTGCTAACGTCTTGGTGCCAGATACCACAGGACACCTTCAGAGGTCTTGTGGAGTCCATGCCTCCGCGGGTCAGAGCTTTTTTGGCGGCACGAGGGAGAGCTTCACAATATTAGTGATTTTATTTTTATTTTTTTATTTTATTTTTTTTACCTGTGCTGTCAGCATGCTGGGCATACAACACAGAGTATTTGTGCCATTGCATCAAGGACAGAGTTCATCTGCAAGTTGAGTTCAAGTTCTCAACCTGCAATGCAACTCTTTATTAATTCTTAAATCGTAGAGAACTGTTTCTATAACTCTGCCCTGTGGACGACCTGCAGGATGACAAGAGCACCATTTTTTGTTACCGCCACCAATCCCTCTCTTTGGGGAACTATTTTGCCATGTTTGGGTCTATAAACAACTAATCACTACTCCAAGAGGGGAGAATCACCACGGGTGAGACAAATAAACACAGAACCAAACAAAAACAAGTACATGTACATGGAAAAACATAAACATCAGACCACAACATGAATTGAAAAAACAGAGTTAATTAAGTCCAGGAAAACTGGAACAGCGTATGGCCTCTTCCTGTCATAGTTATGAAATGAGGAAGAAAAGGAGAAGGATGTAACCAGGAGGGTGTTGGGGTGTAATCAATGCAGGTGCTGGTGGTGTGTGTGTGCCTGTGATGAGACCGCCTCATATATATACAGTATATTTATACACACACACACACACACACACACACCGATCAACCTGCTGGCCACCGACTCCAAGTTATTCTTAAATAACGAAATATATATATATATATATATATATATATGGTGTCCAGCTGTAGGCCCGGTCTTGTTTAACGTCCTGCTCCACCCACCCACAAAACAAAGAAAACAAGAAGTAAGCACAAAAGCTTTGTGTCAGAAGTGGGATTCGAACCCACGCCTCCAGGGGAGACTGGGACCTGAACATTGCATTACTTAAGAATATATATACATATATTGCATTATTTATTTTATATATTGCATTATTTAAATAATGCAATATTTCTATACAGTATATATTGCATTATTGAACAATAATGAGTGTTGTAGTTCAAGACTACTAATTCAAGACTGATAATTGAAAATTATTTTTATATTTAATTATTTAATGATCGTGATGCTTCAAGGTCTAAACTGACAACCCAAAATTAATATAAGTATTACTATAATAACTATTGAATTATATGACATTATAACTATATATATATAAATATTTATACAGTATATATATATATATATTTTTTTTTTTTTATATTATGACAATATGGCATTGGCATTATTACCTCTAAAATATGTATCAGCTTCTATTAATGTAAGTGCTTTAAGTTGCATGCTGCGCATGAAAGGTATACAAAGGTTGTTATTGTTATTTTTTATTGTTATTATTATTATTATTATTATTATTATTATTATTGTTGTTGTTGTTTTTAATTTTATTATTATTTTTTTTATTATTGTTGTTATTATTATTATTATTATTATTATTATTATTATTATTATTATTATTATTATTATTATTATTATTATTATATTTCTCTTTTTCAGATCAATCACTGAAACAAACAAACAAACACACATAGAGTATTAAGAACCCATCCCTGGCTTCCGACCCTTCAGCTGCATTAAAGCTTTTAAGGGAGGTTTCGGGTTTTTTGGACGAATGTCTGAGCCGCTGACACGAGACGTCACTCGGCGTATGTCCGAAGCGAGTCGTTTCTAAATAATGGAAAGAGAGAAAATGGAAAGAGATGTTGGACCGAGCGGATTCCAAACTGCACATGCAAGATGAAGGAGATGTGAAATGACACATCAGGATGGTAAACACTCCATCTGCGTGCTCCCAGGGGGCCGCCTGCCATACTTTGAGCTGCACTTAAAGAGAAACTAATGCGATTCTCCACCAATCTGTAAGCATTCTTCTAATGGCTTCCACACTTTTTTTTGCACTGAAATGAAAAAACAAAAAAAACAACATAAAAAGGAAGTTGCTCATGAGGTTGCATGTGACAAAGCGCCAAGCCCCTAATGTATTATTTATATATTCAGAACCCTTTATATCTGGCCGAGCTGACCCAAAAGACCGGTTTAAGCTGCGTTTTTTTAAAGTTTCGAGAAATTTCTTGGTCATTTCTTCCTAATTTAAACAATTAGAATCAGATGAATCCAAAAAGGCTCTCATGGATCATGTCATAATTACAATATTTGTTTCCAGCAATAACTCCATTATTGACAGACACTTTCAGCTGTATTATGGCTGAGTACCGCTGCTTGGAAGTCTTCGCCCAATTATTCTGACCCGAACCTTAATGGATCCGGGAAAATTCCGTCCCAAGATCTGATTGGAAGCATTTTCAGATAAACAGATCCTGCAAATAAAATTCCTCCTTAAATGGTACTTTCCTAGCTGGGTTCGGGTAGACCTGTGAAGACCTCTGCTGTGGTCACACACACACCAATGGTCCAGAGTATAAACTAGGTTAGTTATAACCTATTGACCCTTTCTTTAATTGCAAAAACGAAACAAATATTTGTACTGTGTGGATTTCGAGAATCCTTTAATTCTGTCAAAACCACACAATTAAATATGAATTATGGCAAATGCCATCAATTTCTTTCACCTTCATTTTACCTTCAGTAGTTATTTTCTGTTTTATTGCTCTCTCTCGCTCGATCGCCCGCGCATTGAGATAGTTGGGCTTGGAGGCGCGTGTGTGACTCGTGACACGTGATTTATTTAAATTTCTTTTATCAGATTTTTTTCTTGGTTGCCAATATTTATGTAATTTTCTTTAAACACAAGAGGCACTAAAACCGGTAAGATGCATCTACCACTCTCACATAAGAAAACATTTGTTGCTAATATGGCCAAGGGGCTTTCGTCTCCATCGGCCGTAGCCGGTGGGGCAGCATCACACCCGGAGGAGGCCGTCACTGTGGCCGTGGTTTTGCAACAGGCTGCTCGAATTGTGGCTCTCTGGGAAACACCTGAGCTTTCTCAGTAGCAATGCCGCAAAAAAAGAAACCCACCAACAAAATAAGCCCCATTCTGCGGGAAAACCGCAAACCTGGCAACTCTGAACAGGGGCTGGAGAGTGTTAACACTCGACTCGCTGCTGATATGTCTCTTGATTCAACGGGGACCTGGTGATAACCGGCTCCACTAACATCATTTACCAGCCTTCCTCCGATTATATTTTGTGGTGAGTAGGTGTTCAGGGGAAATGTATCGGCATGAAGGTTTGCTTTTTAGGGGCCTAATTGTAGCTGAGTAAAAGTAAAAGTCGACAGAAATAGGTTTGTTTCTGTACTTTACACCACCGCTCGCGACACACGGCTCCCAGCTCTTTTCATTAGTTCGCGAAAGGATAGTCGAGTCTCAGCGAACGCCTCCGCGTCTGGCTGCAGTCACCACCTCACGGACAAGGAGATCAAGAGGCACCTTTTCGCCGATGTAAAAGACTTGTTCGCGCCTAACGATTGGAATAGTCCTCGTTTGCCGCAGCCCGTCTTGCTGTGCCACGACTGTGTCTAGTATCACACGGAGCTGTGGAAAACCCGGCGCTCAAACCCTCCGTGTACCATACCTGGAAGCCGAGCGCCTGGCTGCGAAAAGGAAGCGGCGGCGGGGAGTACGTCGGAGAGCGAGCAAACCATTACTTATCCAGAGACGCTCAAAGTAATTAATGACTGGTGTAAACTGTTTGCCAGTGGAGAAAAAACGGGGGTGCCCATTAATGAATCATTTTCGATACGTAATCAAGTAATTAGAAAATGAACTCAGGAGTGAAGTCGGGAGCCCGTGATAATGAATACTGGTGATTATCAATTTGAAGCCATCTTTCCCCCAACCCCCCCGCCGCCCCGGGGGATCTGTGCTAGTTTTTTGGCGGTTGGGGAGGAAAGTGCTCGCGCTCCGACACGGGGATAATGTGCCAGAGCCACTCGCTGATCCGACGTGTCACGCAGCTTGTGGAGGAAAAGTACAAAAAAAATAAATAAAATAAAAAATAAACCAAACGTTTCAAAACTGCTCCCTGCTGTCTGAAGCGCTGTCACGCCTGCTCCAGTTCAGTCCGTTATTCGGCGGCGAATCGACTCCGGGTCCTGCTAATCCGCGGTCTGACGACACACGCTGGGAAAAATAAAAAAAAACGTGCTAATTATTTATGCGGGGCGGCTCTCATTCTGTCAATGGTTCGTGGATGTGTTTTGAGTATCGTAAAGATGTCTGATTTTTCATGACGTGTCGGTTGTGTTTGAAGCCATGCCCGCCTGCTTTAAACCACCAATTTAATTTCCCTGAATAGTCGACTTTTCTGGTTTGTCGCTCCCGTTACGCACGTATTCTCCAGACATCCAATAGCGACCTGTGTTATGAACGTATACCGTTTCTTTGGGTGGAGGAGGGGTTAAAAGTAGCCTCAAAAGTAGGGTAATTCTCCATTTGATATGCTTTGAGACGCTGGTTCGGACCGAAATCGAGGACAAGGGCTCATCTGTGTGCTTTGGTGTAGAAAAATAATAAAATTCACTGAGCTAAACTTGGGTTCTCAGATGAGGAATTTCCCAAGCTGTTTCAATATTGTAGAAGTGGTCCCTGGGACCAGTGAGAATAAATATTTTAGCAAGCAGGAATTGCCAGAGCACACACACATATAAATATACATATGAAATTGAATGAAATAAATTTAGTAAATGCATGTTGCTTTTTTGTGTTGTTTTATTACTGTTTGATTGCCTCCTATCATTGTGCAGTGGTAGCTCGACTTACGACTGCATCTACTTACGACTAGTCCAAGATACGAGCAGCGATAGTCGCGAAAATTTGTATGGACTTGCGACCGACTGCTCCAAGATACGACCGTGGAAATTTGCCGTCGGCAGCCAGTCAGCAGCCAGTCAGCAGCCAGTCAGCAGTCAGTCAGCAGCCAGTCAGCAGCCAGTCAGCAGCCAGTCAGCAGTCAGTCAGCAGCCAGTCAGCAGCCAGTCAGCAGCCAGTCAGCAGTCAGTCAGCAGCCAGTCAGCAGCCAGTCAGCAGCCAGTCAGCAGTCAGTCAGCAGCCAGTCAGCAGTCAGTCAGCGGGCCACCTACATCGTGTGTGCACGTGGTTCATGGCTTATCCATATTTTTTCCCTATTTACTGTGTTTGTGCTGTGTATTTTGTTTATTTTCACCCTTCATGTGGAGTCCCAAGAAGAAGGATGATGGGGAAAAAGAAAAAGGCAATGATTCCCATTGAAACTAAGAAGGAAATCACAGAGAAATATGAGCGGGGTGATGCGCGTGACTCAACCTGCTCGGGAATATGGCCACACGACGGCCACCAATCGCAACCATCCTTGAGAAGAAGGAAGAGCTCAAGATGGCCGACGCTGCGAAGGGGGTTAGCATCCTGACAAAGTTGCGGCCAAAACTACGGGATGAAGATGAGAAGTTGCTGCTCACTTGGGTGAATGAAAAGCAGTTGGTGGGAGATCCGGTCGCCCAAGAAATTCTTCGCGAAAAGGCAAAGGCGACTGTACAACGATGTACGGCAAAAAACTCAGATCGGAAGAGGAGACGTTCAAGGCCAGTCGCGGCTGGTTTGATAAGTTTAAAAAGAGGACGGGAATTCACAGTGCTGCTGCTCACGGAGAGGCAGCCGGTTCAGATAAGGAATAAAGAATACCTTAAGGAATTCGAGGAATTCATCGACGAAAATCGCTTGATCCCTCAGCAGGTATTTAACTGCGATGAAACTGGATTATTCTGGAAAAAGCTTCCAAATAGGACTTACATCACTGCCGAAGAGTCCATGATGCCCGGCCATAAGCCCATGAAGGACCGTCTCACACTTTGTGTTTGTGCGAATGCGAGTGGTGACCTGAGGATTAAGCCTTTTGTTGGTTTATCATTCCGAAAGTCTGCGCGCATTCAAAAAGTACAAGGTACAGAAGAATAAACTTGACGTTTATTGGAAATCCAATCCCCAGGCCTGGGTCACTCGCATTATTTTTAGGGAGTGGATGAATGAGGTTGTTTGTCCAGCAATCAAAACGTACCTTCTGGAAAATAATCTGCCACTCAATGCTGCAGTTTTCATGGATAATGCATCCTGTCATCCTCCAGAGCTTGGACTCGAGTTGTGTGAGGAATTTAGCTTCATGAAAATAAAGTTCCTTCCTCCCAACACCACACCGTTACTGCAGCCTATGGACCAGCAAGTTATTTCCAACCTCAAAAAACATTTTACAAAAAGCCCTCCTTGAAAGATGTTTTGACATCAGGGAAAGCACCGACCTAAGACCGAGGGATTTTTTGAGGGACCACGACAACATCTCTGTCGGAGGAACTCCAACAGCTGCAAGGAGAACAAGTGAGGCAGTTGGAGATAGAAGTTTCTTCTTCTTCGGAGGTAGAGGACGTGATATCAAATGCCGATTTACGGTCGTTCTTTCAGGGTTGGGAGAAACTTCAGGAGTTTGCTAGAAAACATCACCCAAATAAAGAAGTGGTAAATCGTCAACTTCATTTGTGTAATGATAATGTTGTTGCATATTTTAAAGCCATTCAAGAGCGTAGGCAAAAGCAAGTGTGGGTTGAACGCTACCTAAAAAAAAGCGAGGTTCAAAGTGGTGTAAAATAGCGAAATGAAGATGTGATGGAAGAAAATAAGACATCCAAAAGTGAAAAATCGCAAAATGTTGATGAGGGGGCTTCACCCTCCTCCTCCATGCAGTAACCCCTCATCTCCTCCTCCACACTCTTCGTCTCCAGTACGCCATCGGTCGTCACCAAAAAAGGTAAGGTGCCTCTTTAAATGACTGTACACTGTTATTTATTATTTTTCACAAGGCTTACTTATTGTTTAGAACTTCCAGTATGGTTTCATGTGAAAAAGGTTCAAATCGAGTGTAAATTTATTATGTTTATGTGCACGGAACGAATTGGACGAGTTGCCATTCATTTATATGGGAAAAACTGCTTCGACATACGACTGTTTTAACATACCACCAATCTTATAGAACGAATTACAGAGGTCGGAGCCTTAAGTCGAGGTACCACTGTAACGCATTTTGAATTGTACGTTCATATATCAGGCATTTTCGGACCAAACAGTTCTGGGGACTCCCTGAGGGGAACTAGGAACTGGGGAGGTTCCCCCGAGAACTAGATACCCTGTCTGTCAACTTTCACTGATTTCACCATATCAGTCGTGTAAAAATCTGTTTCTGAACAAATTTGAGGCGAGAAATAAGCAACCCAGTCGCCGAATCTTCACTCATATTAGACCTAGAAGAACGTGTCGTTCTGACCTTCCTCAGGCAAGGGATCGCATCGGGACACTGCACAGGGATTTTTTTTTGTTTCATTCAATCAACGTTGGTAAATGAAATAAATACATCTGCAGTATAAATTCTATTTTTATAGGTTTTTATTTTTAATCGTTATTTTTTATTACTTGTACGTGGGCTGGTTCCCGCCCGGAGCTTTGCGACTCGATCGGGCGGACTGTCCTCAGTACCAGGGGTGAGGGACCAATTACCGTGCACTTAGTCACTGAAGGCTCCTCTTGTGCCGGCTAGTCCCTGCGCTGGAGTTGGAGTTAAAAAAAAAGTCCCTCAAGAACGGTGTTCTAAGAACTATGATCATCCCTAGTTCCCATGGACACAACCTAAGTGACGGTTCTTCCAAAAGTTCTTGGAACTATGGAAGAGTTGCTGCGGTGCGAAAACACCTATTATGTCCGTTGTATATTCTAGGAAAAGAGTGTTCTACAAAACCCTTTCTACTACAGTACATTCTATCAATCTGTTCACAAATTCCCTAAAAACCCCCAAAATCGAAACAATAAACTTAATTATTGGACAAATTGCAGAGGGCTGTTTGCAAGCCTATTGTACCTATTACACGGTGATTCAGCAACGTTCAGTCAGGGCTACCAGGTAGCATTTGACTGCACCGGCAGTCAGCCACAACCAATCACAGGCTGCCACACCCTGCAGTGAGCCAAACGCACGGCTCCCCCACCAGTATTTGTAGGGCGGCTTGCTCCTCTCTCCTTACGTCATTTCAGACGCTGTGCTCAAGCCCGCCCACCTCCACCTCATCCCCACCAGTAGCAAGCCTCACCGGATTCTCCCGACGGTTATCCTTCAGCATAGTCTCCATCACCAGCAGCACCAGGACTCCACCATGGGGGCATGGTCTCTACTGCGCCGCTCAGAAACCCACCTCCATATATATTCTGTATATATACTGTATACATACTCATCTAGGTATTAACACTGATACATCGCAGAGTCCTATCGCCAAAACCGCGTCTCAAAATGAGTGTCAAATAAATGTCCCCCTTTCCTCAATTTAGAAATTCGAATTCACAATATCTGGGGAACAATCGAGAGACGTACAATTGTGTTACGTACATTCAGAAATAGATTGCGAGAGATAGCTGGATCCCCAGAAACACAAACCTATTCATGCGTATATTTGCACTTAGAGGCAAGAAAGGGGTGATCAGCTGGAAGGCCGCATCTGCTGGTTACAGCGATGTCTGATTTGTGTGATTGGAACACTCTGAACAGAACGTTCCTAGTGCAGCACAGTACAATCTGCCAGAGAGAGAGAGAGAGAGAGAGAGCGAGAGAGAGAGAGAGAGAGAGAAAGAGAGAGAGAGAGAGAGAGAGAGAGAGAGAGAGAGAGAAGAGAGAGAGAGAGAGAGAGAGAGAGAGAGAGAGAGAGAGAAAGGGCGACTCGGAGCACAAACTCTGGAATTGACTTGAGCACCATTGCGAACATGTAAGGGACGGACGGACGGACAGATAGATAGATGATAGATAGATAGATAGATAGATAGATAGATAGATAGATAGATAGATAGATAGATAGATAGACAGACAGACAGACAGACAGACAGACAGACAGACAGACAGATAGATAGATAGATAGATAGATAGATAGATAGATAGATAGATAGATAGATAGATAGATAGATAGATAGAGAGGATAGATCGATTGACCTGTTCCCCTCTGAGTGTGATGCTTGTTAATTGGAATGAATTTCCAGGCGTGGATTATTGACTGACTACGTGCGACCTTCATAATCTAGTGTCAGGAAGAAAACCGTGGGAGGCAGAAGGCCACGCGGGGTTGTGAAGCGCATAATAAAGCAATGTCAGCCATAACTTCCTGTCTGCCATCCGCTCCACTCAAACACATAATTATGCGAAGAGGTCAGAAGAGAACGAGGAAGAAAAGCAAAGTTAACATGAAATATTTTATAATCAATGGTATTTTCCATGGCACATAATACTCTCTGACCATTCCCGGCTCCCTTCCAAGCCTGGCTAGCTGAAATCATTTAGCATCAAACTTCCTGGAGCCCATCCTTAATCTCCAGCACTGACCTCAAAGTGACTTTCCTTGTACAGCCATCGATAGTTATAATTATGAAATGTGCCGTCGCGCGACAAAGCCATATGCATCCCGGGAATCAATGCTTTCATTTAGTTGTTTGTTTTGTTTCCCCCTTCTGTTTTACGTCTCTATGGATTTTTTATTTAATTTGGGTCAGCGTTGTGAAGAAAGGCCGGCCTATTGATTTCTGTCTACGGGGGCAGACAGAAAAGCGGGGTGTAAGCTTGTCTCGAAGATGTCGCCCAGCGGGGACCTGACAACTGCGTGGAAAACATTTCCGGAAAATCTCAGCGTAGGTCTCTACTTCCAAACCCCGATCCCGCGTCCGACCTCACGCCTTCTCACCTCGGCTCAGGCGCTCTGCCCGGCTTACAGCGCTTCTCTTAGCGGCAAAGGACGTTGCCTCGGCGACGCTCCAGTTCCGTCGGCGGAGAAACTCAAGTTGTTTATTGTTCCCAGAAGTGCGCATAATTGTCCTCCACAACTCGAAAATGGCCTCCGTGCGCCGGGCCGGCTTTTCACGGTGTTAAAGCCGAGTAAGGATTCACCTCCGCGGGAACATGGCAAGAGGGGCGGGGCAAGGGGGGGGGGGGGATCCGAGTGCGCTCGAGAAACAGGAGGACTTTGCAGAGGCGCTAGAGCGGCCGCAAGTCCCCGCCGAGGGTTGTTGACCCGAGAACGCGGGATTTCCACGCGCTCCACGTCGACGCCTCTCGAGTCCGACTTTGAAATGAGCCACATCTGAAGTTTTGATGGGATCGGCGGCCGATTTCGTTGGGGCCCCGCCCTCCCCCCCCCGGCCTCAGATGAGCGGCGCGAGTTGGGTTGAAGAACCCAAGGCTCATGCTCGCTGTGGTGTGTTGGCAGGCAGAAGAAAAGAAAATATACAACACGGGATCGTTCTTATTTATTTAAAGCTGCTCCCTCTTCCAAGAAATGATTATACGTCAAGCCTACGGTGGCCGAGAGGTGACAAAAAGCGCAGGGGCGCCGAGCATGAATCAATTGGCAAAGCGAAAGCGGTGTAATAACCTGTCATGTCTAGGGGGGAGGTATGATTCAACCGCTGTCTTTACAGTTTCGGCCTCCTTACCATGACAGATCTTGTTTTTTGTTGGCTTATTCGATGTCAGACTCTCCTCGCCGGCCGTGGACGCGCCGCCATCTTGACCGCAACAGGTAGCCGTGCCCCGGAGTTCCCAGCTGCTCCGGCTGCCCACGTCGCTGGAGAATGGCGAAATGGTTCGATGGGGCTATTGGCAAATTTCCTCCTCGACTCTGAATCTCATTCTGTTTATCATGAGCAGCGGTTATTTGGTTGTTGGTTATTTGGTTCAATTTGAAACGGCCCTATCGGCGGTTTTTAACTCATGTCAAAGAAGACGTCGTGCTGTGTTTATAAAACAATGACAGCAACGTCCCAATACAAAATGTGCGGGAGGTAATTATGCCAGGTGAACATTATCACACCGGAAGCACCTTCAGTGTTCATGTGGTGAGAAATGCAAGCGGATTCAGTTATTTGCATAACGGGTTTCGTTGAAACATGGCTGTGTAGACGGGTTTCGGAGACGCGGGCAGGGAGCGGAAAAAACCCCGCTGGTAAGCAGTATCACAGAGAGGTTGTACTGCAGTCAATCACAAAGGTGACGGGTGGCAAATGGTTCATACCCAAAGAGGGAAACAATGCGAACTCTCTATTTCATTATATATTCAAAAAAAAAGAAAAGAAAAGAAAAATGCCGGGAATCGGGGCTGGGTCCATCCATTAACGGGTAACCATAGGAAAATATTCTCAAAGAAAGTCTCGACGACACCGCCCTGTTGTGTTTGTGCCCCCTGGATACATCCCTCTTTCCATTGTGTTTTGGAGAGGGGGGAAAAGCCGTCTCTGGGGCTTTGCTTTGAAAAAAATGATATTATTGCAGGAAAGCAAACAAGAGGCAGATTTACAGATAGACTTGTTTGCTTGATTGGGTCAACAACCACTAAATGACAGAGGATTGGGATTTGGGGCTTGGTCGGCTGAACGCTCAATGAACCGAAAAAGCATTGGGAGGCAAAACAAATCACAAAACCATGTTGTCAGTCTAATGATGTTGAATATCAGATGGGGGAGGGCTACATTTAGGGCTGAACGGGGAATGTTCTCCTTATTTTTGGCAGAATAGTAGAGAAAATTATTTTATTTTATTTTACTTTCAGATGCCACCGCTGACCACCGGATGATTGAAATTGGGTCCTCTTGACCTGTCCTGATTCCATTTCCCTTTAAAAAGCCACATTGAGGATAAACACACACACACACACACACACACCCCGCACACACACACACACACACACACACACACACACACACACGTAATAGGATATAGTACTGTAGCTATCAAATTACTGCTCAACTTATTCAGCTTCAGTTTTATTCCCATTTTCTCTTATTCCTTTCTCTAACTTCACATGTCTGCTCTGCCCATTAAAAAAAAAGTTTTGTTTACAGTTTGTTTCAGTAAAATTAATGCACAGTGATCCCATGCATAGATTTTCTGTTGTTTGTTTGTTTCATCAGAAATTGCCATAAAAACGCTACCAGCATTGCAATTTTTGGTTGGAATCTAGAATTATTTGTTTTTGTCGAACTAAAGACATCAAAGAGGCGTTGCGTCTTATCCCCAAATCCCCTTCTTGCGGTGTTTCCCTTTGGGATTCCATTTTTTTCGTTTTTTATTATTATTTTTTTTTTTCACCCCGCCATGCTTCTGTCTTCAGAAATATCAGAAATATGTTATTTTCATCTTTTTGGAAGTTCATCTCATGCTCTGCGCCTGGCACGGCGGACGCTGTGGTTGGAGTCCTGCTCCGCCCTCCGACGCGTGTCACGCCTGCACTAATGACACATGTCATTAACGCTGCAGGCAACGGCTCGCACTCTTCCTGTCGCCCTGCGTGGGCCCCATACCGCTCTTCAGCTTTCCTGCAATTCTTCCAGCTTTTCACAGGAGAATTCAACCTCAGAGCGACATTAAAGGCATTTTAAAAGATTGCTGTAACAGTGTGTCCTTTGTGGTTTGCCAAACGCAATCTCTTCAGCGGAGTGACAAGGGTAGAGGGTGGCCGGCATTGTGAGGCTCCAGCCAAGCTCCAATTGGATCTACAATATGCTCATGTGTCAGCTTGCTAGCACAGCGGGCCTTGTAACCGACTTCCCTAAGGTGGAGCTCACAGTTGTAGCTTGAGGGCTAATTAACATGTAATTCTACATGCGGGCACACTACACGACTTTCGAGGCCGCCACATCGCTGTGCCGTTCACACGGCACAACTTCCTGTCTTGTGATCGGGAATCTTGCAGTCTTGTGGTTGGCGCGCCACAGGACCGATCGGCGACAGGAGTGATACGTCACGATCTTTCACCTGGAGGAATCCCCGACGAGTCTGTCGGGTTTCCAAACTAACGTTGTTGTCACGAAATCGCTGGAAAAACACGAGAACTGACACCGGACGTGATATGTTTTTTTTATTCTATTCTTAATGATTGTAAAAAAAAAAAGGTGAATAAAAGCAGAATATAAATAAGAAAGATATGAAAATCCTAGAGAAGAAAAGTAAAATGGGTCTGTAGTGATTTTCTGCTCCCGCCTCTCTGAGTGACTCCCCCACCCCCTCGTCACTCCATGTCTGCTCTCATTGGCTGTGGTTCGTTGCATCACTCCCTACCTGATCCCGATATTATTAAACCTGCCTGATGTCTCGAGCAGTCGGATCACGTTGCAAGCAGTTCACACCGCGCGCGCCTCGCTCACGGGAGCACGCGATGATTTTCCACCGGTCTGGGGCTTTTGCTCCCTGAGGTCAGAATCGGAATCACGTGGTCTGAACTCGGCATAATATGAGATAAGATTTGATAAGATGCGACTTCAATCTACCAATCCCCAGTGGGAAACTCAGGTGTCAGAAGCCGACGTTGACAGGGCACTGCAATCATATAAAATAAGATTTAAAAAAAAAATTATATATATATATATATGTGCACATCGAGAAACAGAGGAGGAGGAGCATCTAGAAAGGTGCTTGAGAGCCATTTTATTCTGTGGGTTAGGAGCTTTACTTCATAGAGAAGATCATGTTCCTGTAAAGCAGGGTTGGACAATCCTTCCTCAGGAAAGTGAAATCCCACTCTGGGATTTTGAGTCAACCATGTGATTTCGCTAATTAGCATCACTCCAGAGGTCCAAGTAATGAGGAAAAGCAGCTGGATCGGTGCAATACACGGTAGTACTTTCGTTTTTTGGAGCAGGGTGCATCCATCTCATGCTTCAAAGTCATCCGTCTGTCCGTCGAGTATTTACTGTCCAGCTCACAGGCTCAGATGATACTGTTTTCTGGGCCCGGGCGCTCTCTGTTGCTCTTCATGTATTGCTGCTTGCCCCGTCTCAGTGTCACCCTTGACACCGTACAATATTGATCCAGTCAGCGACACCCTCCTTGTGTCTCCAATTTCTTGAGTTTGCCCTCGACTGTTTTACCAACACGTCGCTGTCGAGCAGGTTACGCGAGGGCGTCGTCTTCCCCGGCTTTGGCTTGGCCATATCGGCCTTCGCCCCGGCAGACTTTTAAGGGATGAGGTTGGGCCTCATCAAATTTGGCCTCGGACGCCCAGCCCGGGATGAAAGGTCAGGACTACTACCTTCACCCCGTTGCTTGACCTCCAGTATTACCATGTCATAATACATCAGGATTAATACCTTTTTTCCTGGGGGAACTTCTTATCTTATACCTCTCTGGCAGTATTTCATTTATAGTATCCCCACTGCGTGGTACTCCTCTCTACAGCGGCTGTGCATGCCGCCGCCGCCTCCTTGCATCCCCCTTTGGAAACACCTCACGCTTGGCGGCACAGCTCAATCTCAATATCGTGTTATCGGACTCGGGGGCCGGGGATATAAATACCATGCGCCATAACTCTCCCCCTGTTCAATAACCATTATATGCTCGACTTTATACATTAGAAGCACCTGATGGGGCTGTAAATTCACAGCCGCAGCCTCCCCTACGAGTCGCCAGGCACACGACAGAGCGGGCGGGATAAGATACTGGGGGGAAAAGAAAGGGAAACAGGGGCAGAAAGGAATCACCGAAGAAAGGGTGGGAAGAAGAAGAAGAAGAAGAAAGGCGGCGGCGGCGGCGGCGGCGGATCAAGCTCTGAATGAGCAGGAGAATGGAGGAGGCGGCAGCGGGAGTAAAGCTGCTAGAGGAGGAGAAAGGTAATAACGGGACGGTTCTCAGTGTCCTCCCTCGCTGGTACAATCATCCGTTGTACGGCCGTAATAAGCTTTGTACGCGCGATGAATCACGAGCTTTGTTTTTCCTTCCTAAAGCCGCTCTCAGCGCCGCCGTACGCATAAGATGTATCTGCCCGCACGCCGGGGGAGGGCGTGTTGCCGTGTTCCCAGCGCCGCGGACCGGCACAGCACCGCGGGGCTGTATCCCGTCGCTATACAAGTCACAGCGATCAATAGATACCTATTTCCACCCGGCTCTGGAACCTGAGCCCGGGCCCCCGGACCGGGCGGGTGTCCCATCCCTGAAAACTCGTTACGTACGAGGACAAATGCGCGCGCACGCAAACACGCCTGTACGCACATCCCCGCGCACAGTTGTTTACCGCAGAAGCATGACTGGATGCAGCGCTGCGTTTACGGTCGAATGCTCTTTTTCATTTGGAAAGCTGTGGCAGTTACCCACTGAGTGAGAGCTGATTAAGAAAACAGTCCCATTTAATTCCCTTTCTCCGAGATGGCCGGCCAGAGAAATGTAATTAAAGCCACTAAATCTCCCACGGGCCCGGCTACCTGCTACACGACCAACATGACATGTCGTGTAATTTGCCTGACCTACAAAGGCTACGGCAGAGTTATTTTCTATGGCCGCGGCGCGAGTGCCGGGGCCTCGGAACGAGACGGCGAAGCTTAAGAGGACGGGGAGGGAAAAGGGGGAGAGAGGGAGGGTCGGGTGTCAAGGCAGAGGGAGAGGGCGAGAGAGAGAGAGGGACCTTTCAGAGCCACCACTGGAGCACCAAGGACACTGGTAAAGCCTACGTATGAATAGGGGAATATTGCACCAAGATGCACTTCAACAGGCTCACGGTCAAAATGTAATTAAATCCAGTCAGTCGTTTGGGGGGGAAACTGGGACACATCAAATCAAATGTTGTTACAGTAGGATGGTTACAAACTAATATAGACACAGGCCGACACAGGTATATTCAATTACAAGATTCAATATACTTTAATATATTTATATATATATATATATATATATATATATATATATATATATATATATATATATATATATATATAGGGAATAGAGTGAATGGAGTGAGGGAGAGAGATTTAGATATACATATAGATATAGATATATATTCAAAAGGACCAAGGAATTAATCAGCCGTCCATTTCCACCATGAGCCGAACGCTTCCCGAGGAGACAAAGCCATGGTGAGTCACCTTAAATCTTGCCGTCATCACTATTTTCCATTCTAATAACTTGTGGACAGAGAACAATTGTGGCTCCGCGTTAACTTCTTCTTCCACAGGCGCGGCCGCTTCTCGGAGTATGATTAGATAACAGGACTTTCCGCCTCAGCATTTTATCGCCCCCCGCCTCGATTTGGGGCAAGTCGGAGGACATATTAATTGTATTATTGACTCTGTTCAGACAATATGAGTTCATGTGCGAGGGGGGCGGTAACAACCGGGCCAACACCGCTTGTGTAAATGTTAAACAGCATTTTACTCAATAAACCACGAGAGGTGAATGCCGGGGAGGGGAACGGCGCACATGTGCCAACTTAGCGTATCCTCTTCAAATTAATGAGATTGGAAAGCGTTATTTGCTCATCTCTTTGTAAAGAGCGTTTTTTGGTTTTTTTTCTCCTCATTTTTGCTTTGCTGTAAGAAGTTTTGTTTGCTTTTTTCAATTCTTAATGAACGATGTGAGGTTTTCAATTATTCATCTTCTTCAGGCATACAAACACACAAATGCTTTTAATGTGGATGTTGCCCAGCCCAACCCAAACGACAGGAGGCATCATGTAATATGCAAAAACAAAAATAAAGTAAATAACAACACATGGTGGAGAAAAATGAAATAAAATCTACAAATAATGCAATAAGGCCCGGCTCAAAAAAAAAGAGACTTTCTGGCAGCCAGTGACACCCAGCCCCCCCCCCCCCCCCCCCCCGCTGTACAAAACCCAATTTCTTGTGGAATGTAGCGCTATAATCTGTCTTGGAGTCTGGTGCTGTGCACGGTGGGATCCAGCCTCGCCCTGAAACCAGCAGCAAAATCAAACCGTGCGCAAACTGTTAGCGGTAAGACCAAGGCACACGCGCGCTCTTCATACACAGCAAATGAGCACTGACTCAATGAACCCAAATTAGGTTTAAAAGCACGATTTCCGCAGGTCAAAGTTGGAGTTCGGTGAAGCGTGTCTCCTCCGTGGACCGTTCCGCGTGCCCGGGGGTCTGGAGATGAGAGGTTTTGTTTGGCTGTTCCTGGAGATTCTTCTCTTCGACAGTGACTCCGTTTAAAAAAAAGAAGATTTGTTATGTTCTCCGGCTCCGAGTTGTAAAATTCACATTCAAAATGATTTATCAAGGGGAAGGGCAAAGGGTATATCAATCAAATTCCGTATGAATTATGTCAAAGGCCTTTTTTATTTTTTTCATTAATTCAATCCTCAGTCTTTGTTTTTCTGATCCACGAGCGGAGGATTCACTGACTCACTCGTTTTTCTCTCTCTCTCGCCCACTCACTGAGCTCGTCGGGCGTACGCGTGACTCGTACCTCGCCGCTCACGGCTCTTTTTCATTAGCAAAGAGAGCCGAGTCTCGGCAGTTGCAGGGATGTGAACGAACAAATCTTATGCCGGAGTCACTCACGACAGCCGAGTCGCTCAAACGTTTTGTTCCCAACGGATGAATCATTTGCGAGTCTTGCGTCATTCCTTCGGTCCATAAAGATTGATTAGCAGTTATTAAAGTTATTTTTCCCAAATGTTTCCTGTAGCCTGACTTACCATTAAATGCCAGCCCTGGAAGGTGCTGCAACTGGATGGTAAAATAAGTGTTATTATATTAGATATAATACAAAACTGGGAAAATGACAATACAATACAGTAGACGGCGCAGTGACTCCCCGACTGTTCAGTCATTGAAAAGCTTCGTTCACCACAAGCCAATCGTTCAAGAGCCTTGTATCTCTTCCTCGCCATCCGCTCTGGAGGGGAATTAATTAAATTAAAGGGAACGATCACGTAACAAAAAACAGCTTCAAAAGAAAGTGCGGCGCGTTCCCATCGCCATTTAGAACAGCTGTAGCGCACGGGGCCTCCGATGTGACAATTCCTCGCCGCGCGGTGGCAAATTGGCGAAGGCAGCATGAAATATCTGTGGCGAGCATTGCTTTGTTTGCCGCTTTCATTAATTCTTAAGGAGGGTGTATCTCAAAAGTGCCAACAAATACAGTAGCAAAACATGTGCTCTGGCACCGATCCATGCTTCTAATTGGGAACCTTGGGCTTCAGGGGAGCAGAAAACACCTCCACTCTTAAAGTCCCCCCTCCATTATTTATATATAAAAAAATAAAAAACAAGAATTATAGAAGACGAACTGGCAGCCCCTGTGACTAAGCCGAAGAAACGGATGAGAGCCACACACACAAATATGATGCTCAATAATTCATTTATTTCAAAAAGCACGACTGGGAAAAAAAATGCCTGCTTAAGGAACAATTGCGCGCAAACGAAAAAGCTGGAAAGATAGATGAGCACAGGCATAAAATAGAAATATGCATAAACAGGAAGAACAAAATATAGCAACTAACAAAAGTCCAATTTACCCAATTTTCTTTTTCTTTGGCGCCGATGAGATATACAGTTGCCCTAAAACTCCAATCAGTTCCAGGCCATAGCGAGGGATGAGAGACGTACCTTTGAAATGATCCGATTTGACAGATGTCATAAGCCTGGAATGGTGACGTGGACGAGGAGCATTATGATCAACACACAAGCAGAAGTCACTCAATATGGATCATTTAGGACAGCATATATATAGCATATATATATATATATATATATATGTATAAACTGTATAAATATATATATATAAACTATATATATATATATATAAACTGTATATATATATATATAAACTGTATATATATATATATATAAACTGTATAAATATATATATATATAAACTATATATATATATATATATAAACTGTATAAATATATATATATATATATATAAACTACATATATATATATATATATAAACTGTATAAATATATATATATATATAAACTATATATATATATATACACAGTATATTTCTATGTATACAGTATACAGTATATAGTATATTGCATATATAGGGTATATAGTATATATAGTATATACAGTGTATATAGTTTAATAAAGTATATATAGTGTATATAGTGTATATAGTATTTATAGTATATAGTATATATACTGTATATGCTGTATATAGTGTACATAGTGTATATAGCATATATAGTATATATAGTATATATAGAGTATATAGTATATATAGTATATTTAGTATATTTAGTGTATATAGTGTATAGGGTATTTAGTATATATAGTGTATGTAGTGTATATAGTGCATATAGTGTATATAGTATATATAGTCTATATAGTATATACTGTATAGTATATATAGTGTATATAGTATATATGGTATAGTACATATAGTATATATAGTGTATATAGTATATATAGTGTAGGTAGTGTATAAAGTACATATAGTGTATATAGTATATACTGTATAGTATATATAGTGTATATAGTATATATGCTATAGTACATATAGTATATATAGTGTATATAGTATATATAGTGTATGTAGTGTATAAAGTACATATAGTGTATATAGTATATATAGTGTATGTAGTATATATAGTAAATATAGTATATATAGTGTATGTAGTGTATAAAGTACATATAGTGTATATAGTATATATAGTGTATGTAGTATATATAGTGTATGTAGTATATAAAGGGTGATGTGCCATGAGATGCTTGACGCTGAGACACCACGCACGCCGCAGTATTGTACACAGCGTACAATACAGACTGGTCAGAGAGCTGGTTGTAAGTCCGAATGGTGGTTAAACAGGTCGATAAGTGAGGAGTACCTGTGCATACGAAGCCACGGACACAACACTACCATAGGGGGACGCTGTGAAGCGAGCATGACCGAGCTGCGTCGTAGTCACCGCTGCGAAGGTCATTTTCTCATCCGACAACTGACAACCTCTTTCTCAAAGTCACTTCTCAGAACCTTCTACCAGCCTTCTAAGAATCTTCTCAGAGCTTCCTAAGAAGTGTTCAAGAATCCTCTGAGAACCTTCTAACCCCCCCCCCCCCCCGCAACACCACAGGACAAACAGGCTTTGTGTCCCACAGCTTGTACAAGCCCCCGAGCCCCGGTGCCGCGGTCGACACGCCGATACGAACAAAATCACTGAGTTCCAGTAACCCTTTGGAAGGCTTCACAGCTCTTACGTGAAAACGCCGGCCAGATAAAGAAAGGTTTCCACCGGCTGCCGGGCCCAGAGAGGCAGGAAGTTGCCGCTCAACCGGGGAGATCTCAACTTTGAGGAGGAACCAACGGCGCTCCCCAGACGACTAGGTGCGATCCTGTCGCTCGTCTCCCCTCTCCTTTTTCTACCAGGACTTTTGAGGACACTTTATTACATCTGATCCTGTTTCTACCGAGCTCTTGTGCGGCAGTACCCTAACCAGCTCCCAGAGGCAGGTTTGAGCGGAGAAGAAAGAAGAGGCTGTGGATCATCCGTCGGCGGCCATTAGAGATGCGGCCGTCAATGCGACTGAAGTAAATAGACAGCGTGAGGCTCCAGAACACGGAGAGGAGGAACAAAGGCAGGGGGGCCAGAGGAGAAGGAAGAAACGGAGGTTGGCAGGGGGGTAGGATAACATGAGAGGCACGACGGCAATGAAAGGGGGATACAATTAAACACGGAACCGGGGAGGAAGGAAGAAGAAAAGGAATAGGCCCAAAGACAGTGAGAGGGGATGATTGGACGAGAGGCGGAGCTTCGATCTCGCCGGGATGCGAGCGTCTGCAAGGTGTGTGTGTGTGTGTGTGTGTGTGTGCGTGTGTGTGTGTGCGTGCGTGCGTGTCTCATCGAGTCACTCGGTAAAATAAAAGTCGTCGGATTTTTTTTGACTCGTCATTTGATTCCGTTTGTATGAAAGGATGCATTTTTTTTCAGTTTGGTGGAATACAAAGTGTAAGTCAGTCACATTCAATAAGAATTAGGATCCTCAATAGTTATTTTTAGTTTGCAACTCCCGAGTTGAAGATTCACTCTCTCTCTCTCGCTCTATCTCTCTCTCTATCTCTCGCTGAATCGAGACTTCAGGAGCTTGTTGCGCTCGGAACAGGACATGTTTGTAGCTATCATCTTTATGTTCACACTTCGAGTTTCAAGACCCAATGACTGCTCGCCTGCCTGGCTGCAGTTACCGATTCACGGTCAAAACGAACAAACATTTGACGACTCATTTAAAAGGCTTGTTCGTCATGGACGAATCTTGTGCGAGTTTTGTTGCTGGACACACAATCCCATTCCCGTTACACGCTGTGATGTCATTTAGTAAGTCCTTTTCAATTGTATGACAAAGTAAATTAATCCAAAAAATACTTCCAAAAAATGTCTGTAAATAATATTGCTCAAAAAAAAAGGCTATAGATTGTTTCCTGTGAACGATCAGAAAACGCCCTGTGAAAACATGGATGTCGCTTATATGATGGATAAAATAAAGTAGTTGTGGTAATTGGATGTCCTGTGGCAACAAGCCTTCAAAATATTTCCCGTGAAATTGCAAAGTGCGGTTCCTCTAGGTGGTTCTAAAACAATGCAGCACGATTTTATCAAACAAGAGCGGCATTGTAATGTGACTGAGGGTGTGGTGCCTAATTCAGACCAAAAAGGAAAAAAATAACGGATTGATTTATTGTCCACATGACAGAGTGATTTTTTATTATTTGGTATTGAGTCTCTTTTTTTCAGGCAACTTAAAAATAAAACTGGCATTTCTGTTTAAGCTTCACAAATTGATTTCTTACCCCCTGGGTGGTAAGTAATGAGAGTTACTAGGCATGAAAGAGAAGCAATCTCTCAGCCTTCACAAAAGTTACATGGGGTAACTACTTTAATTTTCTTCTTTTTTCCTCTCTTCCTCTCTCTCTCTCTACCTCCCTCTCTCTCTCTTTTTTTTGCCCCCATACGTGAATCCATTTTCTTCAAGGTTCAAAAGATGAATGAGTCAATATGGAGTTTGGAGGGTTTCGATTTCAGCATTACACAAGAATCAAGGCTTCATCGACCAAATTGTTAATGGCCCGTGACCTCTGCGCCGAAAAGAAGCCCCAAAAAAGTCTCTCGCACGGGAGCGAAACACAAGGCTCTCTTCTTGCGGCATTCTGCCGCGTTCGCTTTGTTCCCACACCGACTAAGGCTGCGTTTTTAGACCACTTCCAAACAACCGGGAGATCACTGGGTGTGCTGTGAATTCTTTCAAATTCCACTTAAAATGAAGAATAATAATGGGAATGAGCTGTTGTGCTGCAAGATCAAAATTGCAACGCAAATTCATCCAAATCATCAATTCCACTTTCACAATGAATGATGTAATGATGAAAGGTTCAACTTTAATTTCGATTCGGTTCCAATGGAGTCACTCAGGCAAAAGAGTCGTTCAATTCTTCCGACTCCTCATTTGTTTGATTCCGTGGGTGTAACGCTGTGAGTGAGGGAGGACTTCCTGTGAACGATGAATCCGAATAAAAAGAGTTGCTTTGGCTCTGAGCTGTGAATGCAATTCACAGAATCATCAGAAGAATCATTTAATTCAGTCACGATTATACACATTTTGGTGGACTTTGAAAGTGTAAATGGGCAATTCGATATGAATTATTGAATCAGTCAATTCAACATGAATTATGCCTAAAGCCTTGACCCTTTTTCGCCTTGGACTTTAATTTAGTCCTCAGTGATTATTTTCAGTAGGTGGGGTCGAAGATTCCCTCCCTCGCCAACCCTTTCGTCGTGCGGCTTCTGACTCCTGAATCATTTAAAAGATTTGTTCATTACGGCTGAATCATTCGCAAGTCTTGGACGGCCATTAGTAGGCCATAATCCTAGGCACAGTTCCAGAAGATTGTGACATTTTTAGTGGTTAACAGGATAGTTTTCTTGTACAGTATGTATAAATGTGGGTTAGGTGTATTCTTGTGGTTTATACAGTAACAGCTTACAATTAACCTCCATCCTGATTTATATATTATTACACTTAACGCACAAAAGATTAAGTGATACACAGTCGCAAATTACCTCTTAGTGACAATAACTTGGCAAGGACAGGGGGATTTGACGATGCGCTTGTTTTGTGGAATAAATTATTTGTGTAATTATGAGGTAGAAAAAACAGAGGGATAATGAAGTAAGTAATCATTGGGAAAAGTCGTTCATTGTCACCGGGGCGGTTCACTCTATGAAAGCTGTGATCTATCACCACAGCTCAAAATATTGTTTATTCGACTTGCGTACTTCTCAACAATACGTCTACTGTACATTTCTGCGTTGCCACAACAGGCAATTCAGACAGAGATCTGGGCCAGTTGTCACAAAACATCTTAAGGCTAAAAGTAGCTTCCAACTTGCTGATTTAGAAGAAACTCTTAAAAATAATGGGCTTATAATGCTTATTTATTATAATGCTTTATAGGGGAAGTCAAGAGCAGAAATCCTCCTCACCTGGAAATACTCGTGGAAAACGCTGCTCGGCAACGCCTAAAGACTGGTTGCCAGATAGATAATCACCTGGCATCCCGCGTCATACTGACCCCAACACGACAACTACATGGTGCACGGGGGTATTAAAGACCCTGTTTACGTACATAGACATAGGACCTTTCCGCTGCTTGGATGCGCCACGACATAATACCAACCTTATACACTAGAACCAACTGGGATAAGTCCTGTACACTCACCGGTGGACACTTCACAATCAAAAACACACACACACACACACACACACACGCACACACATACAGGCGGTCCTATCACACACACACACACACACACACACACACACACACATATACACACACACACACACACACACGTACAGGCGGTCCTATCACAAACACACACACACAAGCTCACACCACCACACCTGCTTGGAGTGCACCCCAGCACCCTCCTGGTTGCATCCCTCTCCTTTCCTCCTCATTTGCTGCCATAACTATGACAGGAAGAGGCCACGTGACCAGTTGTAGTTCCAGTTTTCCTGGATCTAATTAAATGATTTTCAATACATGTTGTCGTCCAATGTTTATGTTTTTGTGTAAATGTTGTTTGTTTCTATGTTTATTTGTCTCACACGTGGTGATTCTCCCCCTCTTGGAGTAGGGATCAGTTGTTTATAGACCCAAACATGATAAATAGTTCTCCAAAGAGGGGGGTTGGTGGTGGTTCTCTATAACCAAAAACTGTGCTCTTGTCATTCTACAGGTCATCCACAGCACAGAGTTATTGCAGCAGTTCTTGATGATTAAGAATTAATAAAGAGTTGCATTGCAGGTTGAGAACTTGAAATCCACTTGCAGACTAACTCTGTCCTAGATGCAATGACATACAAATACTAATAGTGTTGTATGGCCAGCATGCTGGCAGCACAGGTTCAATTTTTTTTGACTGAAAAGGCGGTTAGTGTAAAAGCTTCAGTCATTACTCTGTGTGTCAGGGTCAGACAGTATAAAGACTATTAGGAAGTAGTCAGTGCTGGTAAAGTGTTGTTTGTCGAACAGTATTAGGCTCATCCAACATGTATGTCTCAAGTTATGAGCATTTTCATCAAAGTGTGCACACATGGGAAAAAAAACACATTTTCTCATTTAAAGGCTGAAAAGGCGGTTAGTGCAAAAGCTTCAGTCATTACTCTGTGTGACATGGTCAAACAGCATAAATTTAAACTAAATAAATTAAATAAACACGTATCATTTCCCTTTGCAAAGACCAAAGGCGGAAATCCAAACAATACAGACTGACATTTTGCTGCTGTGTATACTGTACGCAGCGCAGGGTTCCGGCCGAAGACAATTATATAGTTTCCTGATTTTCTTACTTGTATGGAAAATTAAAAACGTGAACATAACCCAGAGAGTTGGAGTGGAGTTTTTTTTCCTCCTCAGCGGTGCACCACACACGCCCCGGACACATCCACGCCACTGTCCTGGACAGGGGTCCACTGCACTAACACTGTCTCCCGACTCGGATCCGCCGCTGCCTTTTAAGAGGAGGCCCAATCCCCACCCTCCTCTTCATTATTCCCCACATCGGAAGCCAGGGGTTGGGGGGTTAAAATGTGCGGCCGGGATCAATTCCCAGTCTCAAAAGGGAAATTGTCAAAGGTGAGCAGAGAGATAGTGGGAACTTTCTGCAGCGCGCTGCCATCAAAGGGCTGAGGAAATGCCACGCACTCTCAAAGACAAGAGCGCGTGGCATTTCCTCAGCCCTTTGATGCGGAAAGTCAACACGCCGTGCCAGGGTGTGGCCACGCGCACGCGCCACAGCGACAAGGCGGTGAAAAAAAAACGGCACTTTTGGCGTTAGCGCGCCAGAGTTTGATAATTGTCATAATCTTACGTTTGGATTTTTGCATATATAAATATATATATATATATATTTTTTTTTGCTCCTCGCTTAAAGATGCTTTGAAGATCAAGGGATCAAAAGCTAAAAGGGACAAAACGTAGAACGCTGGCTGCAAAAAAAGAAAGAGAAAGAAATGGATCCGAGGCTTCTTAAAAGAAAGGTCTGATGCCAAAAAAGGTTTAAGGGTGTCGTGACGCATGCAGCTTAAATGTTACTTTGCACATCGCTCTTATTTTTTATACACTATTCCATTTTGCATTTAATTGAAAACAACCACACTGTATATTCTGGAGTTGTTTGTTTATTCTTTTTATATGTAAATGCTGTATATATAACTTATTCTATTATTTGATATACTTCTACATCTGTATGTAGTAGTGTGTTTATGTTTAGCTTGTTGTCTTTGTTTGTACATTGAGAGTAATGAAAAAAAACAGAGTCAAATTCTTTGTATGTATGTGAACATACTTGGCGAAGAAATCTGATTCTGATTCTGATTCTGAGTTCTTTTTTATTATTATTTACTATTTCAGTATTTACTATTTTTATAGCTGTTTATTACTTATTTTTATCTTGAACATACTGTATATATTTGTGAATTTAGTGTATACTGGAATTGAAAATATATTATTATAATAATAATAATAATAATAATAATAATAATAATAATAATAATAATAATAAAAATAAAAATAATGATAATAATAATAATAATAATAATATATATTTGTAATTATTATTATTATTATTAATATTATTGTTGTTGTTGTTGTTATTATTATTATTATAAACTTTATTAATATAGTACAATTTATACAGGAGATGTAACTCAAAGTGCTTCATAATAAGTAAACTACAAAAAAACAAACTGCAGGAAAATACAAATACAACATCCAATATAACAAAAAAAAAGATAATATAAAAAGAACCATCATTATTAAAAGATAGGTTAATATGTTTTCTGCTGGCACTCAAGGGAATTTGATGTCTGATGGTTGCCAGTTCCATAGTTTTGGGGGCATAGTTGCAGAAAAGTCTAAGTCCTATCTTATCTCATCTTATCTTATCTCATCTTATCTCATCTTATCTTATCTTATCTTATCTTATCTTATCTTATCTTATCTTATCTTATCTTATCCCATTTTATCTGAAGAGCCTCTCTCTTTTCTCTCTCTTTTCTTTTCTAGCTCCAATTTGACCTCCTTTCAACCCATCAACCTTCTTTTGCACACGTCTAGCTTCCAACTCGGTCGTATACAAACATATACAGCATGTATATATAGATATATATATGTTGTGTTTTGGCATAGACTAGCGTACCCTGTCCACAGTGTCCATAGATAACCAATGGGAGGAAATAGCACAGGTATGGGACGGCGCTCCCCATTAAGCGGGGTCAGATGTGTCGCCTCGATTTCCCCTGGAAATAAGATAGCAGATACAGCCGCGCGCTCAAACACAAACACACGCACCTATACAAACTCACACACACACACACACACACACACACACACACACACACACACACACACACACACGCATGTATACAAACTCGCACACACACACACGCACGTATACAAACTCGCACACACACACACACAACACGCACGTATACAAACTCGCACACAAACGCATGCGCGCACACACACACACACACACACACACACACACACACACACACACACACACACACTCACACACGCACGCTCACGGCCAGTCCTGAGTCAACCATCCTATAAATCTCATTATCCAATCCTGACCCCGGTGTTAACATTACACATCTCTCAAGGAAGCATTTCCCAGCGAGACCCTCCGCCGCCTTCACCTCCTCCGCCTCCTCCTCCACCTCCACCCTGCTGCTGCTGCTGTCGTTCTTCACGTGCACGGCGTTTGTTATTAACTAGAGCACCTTCTGGAGGAGAGCCGCGCAATCTCCTGGCCACTCTATCCGCCAATCCAATCTGCCGAGGAGGAAGTTATTTTCACAGGCGCGATGCTTCATCAGGGAGATTGTTGTTGTTGCTTCCGGAAGGAAGGAAGGAAGGAGGGAAGGAGGGAAGGAATGAAGGAACGAAGGATGATGCAGGGTCAAGGGCGACACCCTTGGAAAGGGGGAGGCTGGGGTCAATAGGAAATAAGAACGACTTGCACACCGCCCTCCCCCCTGCAGGGCTCTTTGTAAGACGATGCTATGTTGCTCTGCTTATTATGCAAAGACGTGAAGTTTTTTTTGATGTACGCTAAAATGAAATGTTTTTTGGTTTTTTTTACTGATAAAAGGTCTTTCTTATGTCATACAGACAGATAAATTGCGGGGGGGGGGGGGGGGACAGCTACCGCAGCAAATGTTGTTGCTTTAGTCTTGCAAGGTTTGCGTCATATTGTTTGTGAGACGATGTATTTGTTTGATTCTTCTCTTGTTTGGTCCCCCCTAACCCCACCCACCTACCACCCCTCACCATTGACTGACCGCCGGCCACCGCGCAATGCCTTTAATCTCGCAACATGCACACAATTATGGAAGAGACGCCGGGAAAAACTTGTGAGAATAGGTCGCGGTCAACGCGGTGTGACAAATGGGGGTCGGAAAAAACGGTCCAAAAACGAATGGTCCATTTCGAACGGGTTCCCGTCTTTCGCCTTTTTCTGGGAAAAATAAGACTTGGAGACATTAAAAGACACGAGAGACCTCCTCAACCAACGACCATCTCATCTCTCGTCTCATTCAATTATGATTTGAAATTCAAAACAATATGGTGGATACTGACGGAGCACGTGGAGGACTCAATCGACTACCAAATTACTGTCTAAATAGCTTTTCGCTGGATGGAATCGCCGGCTATGCTTCGCGGAATGCTGATGGGGGAATCTGTGACAGATTTGTTAAATGCCGAACACTGGGTCCAATTAGAGGGGGTTGGGGTGTGCATTGGGGGAAGGATGTGTTTGCATGGAAAACGCAAAATATGTCGAGCACATCGGCTTTGGAAAGGTTTTCCGGGACCGCACCACGGGCTGAGAGGCACGGTGTGGTCTGATCAAGAAGACCGATCAAAATCTTCCAATTCGGAGGTCTTTGCAGGTAAAGGGTTACATGTGTGGTCGAATCCTTGAGTCTCAGTCGGAGAGGAGATGTTCAGTCTCGTCCGGGCGAAAAAAAAGATTAAATAAAGGAAAAAATGAATCATGAATTGAATGAGTTGTCGTTTTTGACCTTTGACCTTTGAAATTTTGCAACTGCGCATGTATTATTTTGTCAATTCCAACCAATGCAGCTGTAACGTATTTCCACATTGTCGGATTTCTTTTATTAAAAGTGTTGTCATGGTAGTTGGTGTCCTTGCCAAACAGTGACTACACTCTACGCTTTTCTCCGCCTCCCTTGTTTTCTCTGCTCCGGGAAGAAAATGGCAACGGAAACGGAACGGCCTTGTGAATGACTTTCAATGCAATCCATTACACCTACCTTACAAGATTTAAGAAGCTGCATTGTGGGTGTTTGTGTGTTTTTACTCTTCCCGATTGTTCCCAAATCCACTCAAGCTTTATTGTATCCGGATAGAGATCTTACAAATGTACGAGATAAAACAATCCAGGATATGCATTAGACACATCCAATTGTCTTGCCCTTGCACTCGGTTTCCTTGAAAAAGGAGAGGGGGAAAAAAAAGGAAGTGTTTTCTTAAACAACTGCCATTTTACTGTAAAAATAAAAAGAAAAATGAAAAAATAAAAACAAAAATAGTGCCTTGCGATAATCAAAGCCAATCAGCTGTGAAGTGTCTAAATATAACAAATCAAGGCTTTGGGCTCATTATACCCTCCTCAAATCCATCACGGCGCGTGAATCGGAGTCGGTGGCGGGGCGTTCAGGGCCCTAAGAGTTGCCGCGCACATAATCAAAACATTTCTTTTAAGCAAAGTTTTTACAGTGTCGGAGCGGAGGCAGGTGTCAGCGCCGCGCTGCCGACAACCCCGATCAAAGACAGAAAAGCCGGGATTGTCGGCGGCTCGCTGAGGGGCGGCCGGGCGGCGTCAGTCAGACATCACACGGCGCACGTATGGATGCGTAAGTACCAAGTGCTGCACGCCTGTGGTAGCGGAGTTGTGTTGCACATGGATAAATAGAATCAGGTGAATGACAACAAAGAAGTCATTGTGATGGAGTCAAACGCTGCATGCTTTGCTGTGTACTAGTTCAGTGTACAATCATATTGTATGGCAATGAGCATGAGAAGAGCGTCATTTTCTGAAAAGAATAGCCAAATGTGCAAAAAAAAAAAGCCAAATAAAAACAAAAAAACAGGCGAATATACATAAATATATAGAATATTCAAAATGTGATTCTATTCTAATCATTATGATTATGATGATGATGATGATTATTATTATTATTATTATTATTATTATTATTATCATTATTGTTATTATGCTATTAAGTTATTTAAAGTATTAACTTATTGTTGTCCAAAATGTTATTGGAGTGTTATCACTATGTTATTACTAAGTATCACAGCGTGTAAATGCTATTACAGTGTTATTACAGTGTAATTACTAAGTTATTTCGTATGTAATTGTTATTAAAGTTATAACAGTATCTTAATACAATTACAGTGTTATCACCGTGAAATTGCTAAGTTATTTCAGTGCCTAAATGTTTTTACAGGGCCATTACTAAGTTATGACAGCGTTATCACTATGAAATTGATGGTTTTGACACGTGTGTGTGAGAGTCACATTGGGAGAAGGATGCTGAGGATGGAGCTGCCAGGCAAGAGGAAAAGAGGAAGGCCAAAGAGAAGCTTTATGGATGTGGGGAGGGAGGACATGCAGGCGGTTGGTGTAAGGGAGGAAGATGCGCAGAACAGAGGTATTGGAGGCAGATGATCCGCTGTGGCGACCCCTAACGGGAGCAGCCAAAAGAAGAAGATGATTACTGAGTTATAGTGTATATTGAACAGTGTCATAGTGTCTACAATGTTATTAAAGTGTTATTACTAAGTTATTACAGTGTGTTGCAATGCTATTACTATATATATATATACATATATATATATATATATATATAACCATGTATTTTCATGTGTTTTTTTGTTTCCGCCAGTGTGTCGTCTGCAGTGTCATCTTCCGGGTATTAACGCGTTTACCGTTCGCCAACTGACGGCGCTACTTAAATTTGCCTCTTTTTCCCTCCATGCCGCTGAAATCCAATAGCTGTATCACAATCCCACCTGGAGGGGATTTATCCGATTCGATTTTTCCCCCCGAAGTGCTCAAGGTTAGACGTGCCGGAGTAAGAGACTCGGTAGAGGGAAAGAGCGGGGCGGGAGGGGGAAATTACATTTAAGAAGTTCAGAGAACGCTCCTTGAACCACAACACACGGAAAGAGACAACTTCAAAGCAGGGTATTCCTGCAGGAAACAGCAGCATTAACATATTGGAAACAATATCCGCCCCGCCCTCCTCCCCCTCCTCCGCTATTTGAGTAACAGCAAAACAATGCTCACGGCCCATAATAAAGGCTCTATTGTCATGGAGATTTCCACTCGGGATTTCGGAAATAATGAAGGTGTTGGAAAATCACGTCTCCCGTCCGTGGAGCCACTTCCCCAATCAAACTCCACCGTACGTTTCATTTTCCCTGACTCGTAACACTTTCAACCGCTGTTTAATTTTCCTGTCTATTATTATTATTGGTTTTTGTTTGTTTTTTTAAGTATATTTTATGGTCTAACAACAGAGGGTTTTCAAGTGTTTTCGCTGTCAAATGTACATTTTTATAGAGGTATAATCGTCAGGATTTGAGTACATTTTCATCTATGGGGAAATTGTGGTGGTGAGGATTGGTGCATCTTTGTGCTGGAAATTAGCGTGAAAAAAAAAAAGCTGAAAAAATCCAAACATAATAAAATGTAAAAAATTTAAAAAAATTATAATAACAAATAATAATAAAAAAATTGATAAATATGAACCGCCAAATTTACACAACATAAGACCAAAGACACGCAGAAAATAATCATGGCTTCTAAGACGTAAACCGTGATTGCTCCCAGGCTCGGTCAAAAAGAAAAAACAAGTTATTTTTCTCCCTCGATACGAGCCAAATCAGGCGGAAAGGGTAAAATGTTATTCGAGGATTTACCAAGTGGAATTAATCGGTATTCACTGGATTCCGCTAACTGTCGAAACCCTGAATCGGCTCATAATAACATAGGAGTAGCACAAAATAATGCATGAAAAGTGATTGTGATGAGATTTCCAGCCCCCCCCAAAAAAACAAAATCTCATCATCAACCCATGTGTTGACTATTTATACATCCCATGTGGTGTACTGTACATTTACCAGGGAGAGGCAGAGCGAGAGACAATAGCAGCGTTTCCAGGCCTTGGCGAAGCGTACGCTATCATCTCCCGGAACCCTCTGGCAGCCATATTATCTTGCCAACCGAAATTCTTGTGTTTTTCTCGTGTTGAGGATCATCCCGGTAATGAACTCGTGTCGAACCTCGATTTTTTGTTGTTGTTGTTGTTGTTGTTGTTGTTGTTCGTATTGAACGACTCGGAAAAGATCGAGCGAGCCCGATCGATACCAAAGATCCGATCCGCATTTTTTTTTTTTCGTCTCCGCTCATTAACTAAAAACTCGAACGGGCGCGAGTTTGATTGTTTTTCTTCTTGAGTAAATACATTCATAATTTGTTTGGAAGGATCGCTCTTTCCACCCACACACACACACACACACACACACACAAGCACATAGCCTTGAGGACCAAAAAAATAAAAAAATACGGGCATGAATCAAAATCCCCCGATGTATAATCCTTCAAATGGAAAATCAAACTTCAAAGTCTTATTTCATCCACCCCATCCACACTGGCACGCCCGGGCCTGGCTCCACTACCCCCACCACCTCCCCCCCCAGGTACTAGTTTTAGGGTCAACGCGCCGATAAAACCAGCTAATGAGGCCTTCAAAGACCACCAGGTCCACGGAGGCTGTCCACAGGAGACTCTTTCGTTTTTTATTCTATTTCTATATTTATAAATATGTGAGCCCCTTTTATTTATTCATCTCACTTCACCTTTAATTCTTTACCCCTTTTTCCATTCAATATTCATCTTGAAATCTCTGGAGGGGTCGATGGTTTTGTTTGCCGCGGTCTCCGGAGGGGCGGCGGCGGGGGGGGGGGGGGGTTTCGCCTCTGCCGCTGATGACTCATGCCGCGGGATGGGTAGCAGATGTGTTGCCCGGCAGCTCTGTCGGCCCGGGCGCTCGTGGAAAAGGGGGAACGAAAAGTGAAAGACAAAAGTGCGAAGCCAACGGCAGGCCGCTGAAGGATTTTAAAAGGGATTTTAACGCGTGCAGGTTTGCCCCTGGATGGTGCATACCTCTCACTACAAGGTTGAACGCAGAAAAATACGCATATGTGGGGAATTTGGGCAGTGTGCGTGCGAGGTGTTGGACGCCAAACTCTCTGTGCAGGTTCCCACGGGGGAGGTTCTCAACTGGTGGCTCCCGGTCCAAACACATCCATTTTGAGTGTTTGAATGAAGTTATTTTGCTGGTGTTATCGTTAAGGCCGATTTACATTTCATACAAAATCAGTAGTTTGGAGCCTTAGGAAATGAGTCACTGATTTTTCATTGAATTTTAATTGTATTTTTATTTTACATTTTTATTTTAAATTTTTAATCTTTTTATATTATTATTCATTTATTTTATTATTTATTTTATGAGTTTTAAGACCTAGTTGCATTTGCCATTTGTGGCATTGTAGATTAACACACTATTCATGTCATTTCATGAAATTAATTCAGATAGTTCAAATCCTGGAGGACGTTTGTGTCGTGACTTAATGACTACAAGGACTCTGGATTCCGAGGCTAATCGTGAGGAAACGTCGCCAGAGTGACACTTATGACTCTTGAGTCATTTCAAAAGATGCGTTCGCTGCAAGGGAATCGTTTGGAAGTTGTGCGTCGCTTGAGGCCGAGCCCGTGGATGATTTTATTATCAATCATAACTGGAGGGGGGGGGGGGCTCTGCAAGATTTAATTTAACTAAAAAGTCCACCAAAAGGTTGCCATATCACACAGAAAACAACACAGAGATGTATTTGGGGAATTCCAAATTGAATGGATGGTATTCATATGGTATTCACTCATTGGTATTAAAGCTTGGAATCCAAGTCCTCATGCATACAGTACAGTATGTTGTTGGCTTATTTGTTTATTCGACTGTTTGTTTGTTTCCTCCCCTAATATGCAAGCCCATGCTCCCTAATTCAAAATTGGGTTTTATAGCCCAATACATCTCCAGCTAGCTCCATATTTGCATGGCCACCCATCAGGCGTGGATGATAATGAAACGGGGCTCTCTATCACCAAAATTCCGCAATTGCTTAAAGCCACAGCCCAGCGCGTCGGTGCAGCTCGTGGCGCACGAGCAACGAGGCAATTTGAGGGAGGGAAGCCCCACTCCTCAAATTAATAAAGTGTATCTGTACGTTCGAGCAAATTATTCCTCGTTCATCTGCGCACTGAGCACAGGCATAAACCCTGATCACGCATCTCACTAATTCTGCTGATTAGCTGATTGGATTTGTTGATAACGCATGGCGAGACTTAATTAGGGTTGATTTCCCTGAGCTGACATATTTTTCAGAACAGAAAAAGGGGGAAAAAAATATAAATCCTCCCCGGTTGGTAAAAGCTGCTTAATAATGGACGGAAAAACAGAAGCCGCACGATAGGTCATCGGGTCGTTTGCCTCGTACAAATCAGGACAAATACACTTTCTACTAGAATTGTAGTGTGTCTGCTTGTGGATGAATTTGTTAAAGTTCACCTAATTTTCGCATTCATCTTCTTCATTTTGTTATGCTTAGTTATGATTCGTAAGCGTATGTTCAAAATGTCTGAATGAAGAAAGGTTGTGACGTTAAATTGGGCTTAGTACTTAAGTGTAAGCCAAAGACCTGTCTTTTAGCTTTGCTTTCACTTCAGAATTTCTTATTATTAAATTTTGCCTGATTTTATGTTATACATTATTTTATGAGTGGAATTATTCAATTTTTTATATATTTAAGTAATTTATTTATTTATTTGGTCTTTTGTCATTTATTTTTGTATCGTTAGCCCCTTTCCCACTTACACTAAAAGCCGTACATCTACTGGCAATGTTCCGTATTGGCGTCATGTGGTTAAAATGAGCCAGTCTCGATGTTTGTTAAAGTCGTTCCCTAAATCTCCCCCCTCTCAACCTCGTATCATTTCTGGGGAAAAAGCTGGTACAGCTGTGAATGGAAATGTGTGGGAATGGAAGCAGTAACATTGCCGTAGAGTAGGGGTGCAGCCCAATCCAGATATTGCACAAATAGTGGGGTTTTATGAATATTTATTTCGTGCAAATATTAAAAAATTATACATTTTTGACTCCGAACCGACCCGTGGCGCTTTGCTGCAAAGACGAGAAACTGAAACACGTCCAGTCTGTACAGAGACTTTATATTCTTAAATGTTATTACATTTCTTCTTTAAAAAGCCACTCGGACCCCGGACGTCTCTCCTGGAGATAGAGTTGCGCTGCGGTGGCATGGGGCCCACGCTCGCACACCGGCTGCGCCGCAGCGTTGAGCTGGAGAGGGAGCTGGAGGGAGAGCAGACAGCGAGTGGAAAAAGTTCCTTCTCCGCAGGCAGAGAACAGGTGGAAAATGAACACACTGATTTAATAACTTTGGGATTCTCGGGGACCGAGACCGTCGGGGACGGAGGAGACGGAGGATCAAAGCGCTGGTCGAAAAACACCCGATTCTGTTGCCAAGTCTCAGGTGATATTACACACTTCAGTTCACCCCAAAGTATAACCCCTTTTTCTATGCTTTCAATATTTCAAGAAGCAAGGGGGGGGGGGGGGGGGGGGGACCAAGATGGCAGTACAAAGCATGTGGACAGATATTACCAGATCTCTAAAATCACTCTAATGTGAGGTCACTTATGAGCGCCCATGAGAGAATTGCCTCTAAAGGGTCCGTCTTCAGGGAAATCATGTCTAATGCATGTTAAGGAGAGTGCGTTCAACCAGGGGAGTGAAATACAGTACACCAAGCGAAAAAGAATGTTATTCTACTCTACTCTATTCGATTGTTAATGATCTGGAAAGGTTTAAACAACATTCTCAACATTTTCAAATCTAGTCTCTGCAAACCCAAATCTGAGATTTACCTCTTCTGTTGCCTAGTCTCACGTGTTGTCAGTCACCTCTTGCGCGAGCATTGTGTAATGTATCCATAACAGTCATCAATGTGGGAGCAGACTCCATACCTCCCGCCCTTCCTCCATACCTACCTATTTTCACATGGGTCTGATATAGGTATGCTACAGTGTATTTGGGAGATAACAGTGAAATTCTGACCAAAACATTATTCATTCTCTCGCGGTGAAGTTGAACTGTTCATCGTTTTGATGGGGACCCCCTGGAACCCCTCAAAAGACCCCCTGGGGGTCCCAGGACGCCATGTTGGGAACCAGCGGTTTATACTGCACCAAAGAGAAATGTAAGCCTTTCCCGTCGTCCTAATTCCATTACATAAATGTATAAAGAAAAATGTCCAAAATGTTGATTCAATAAATGTAGATCATATTTTGGAGAAAAAAAACAAAATAAAAAAACGTTAGGATTTAACTGGGAGTTATTGATTGGTCTCACCCCGATGTGAACAGATGAGGAGAGTTTAAATCCAGTGGCGTAGAAAGGGAAAAGAAACTATTCTAAGACCTCAATCAATTAATTACCAGACCATTTTTCATTTACACATTATGATCTAATTTCATTGGATTGAAGATGCACTGAAACAAGTCAGGGCCATTGTAAAGGTCATGGATTTCATTATGCGCTCTGCAAATTATTGATTAAGTGGGACGAAAAGAAAAGAGCAAACAGATACCAAAGTTTCCTGGAACACAAATTAATACTATATATTTAAAGTAGGCTACATCTCAATCCAGTGAGCATAAGTTATAGTATTTGTTATATTCTTTTCAAATATATAATAATGATATATAAAAAACAAATCTTTTTTCCCCCTCTTTTTTTACTGAAGTGCTTTTATTTATTACAATTTCATTACTGACTGATTTCTCAGCATTTCAAAGTCACCAATTTGCTAAATTGTTATTCCTATGTCGAGCCATGGAAAATTGGAAACGGACCAGTGAACCCGAACAAAAGCCCGAGCCGTGAATAAAACAATTGGCTCCCCGAGGAAGCCGTCTTATCACCTTCAATTTCTAAATCAATGACACCGCTATGATCTTACTCCGCAAGTCCCCGTGACCGCCGCCAGCCTCGTAAAACACTTTCGGAACATTTTATTTTTTTTTTCTGGTATTTTCATCGGAATAATGAAAAAACCCAGCGATAAGTCCGCGGTACCTGTGCGCGGGGCGAGGCTTAGGTTTGGCTCATCCCCAAATATAAAACCCTTGCGATGTTGAAAGGTCATCGTATCTGCATCCTCCATCACAGTCTGCAGCAGCTCAAGGCGCGCGACTCAGTGCTGACTCACGTTAATCATGTCATTTCTACAAGTCGTTGGAATCGTTTTTTCATTGTTTAATGACACAAGCGCGTGTGTTTCAGTTCGCTTAATAGGAGCCGACTCGTTTCGTAACATAATATATTCAGCCTACTGTATGTTGTCCTTTGGTCCGTGAACGCATTTGGAAGGGTGTGCGACTGCAGCTCCTGACCGTATGCGTGCGTGTGTAACTTTGAGTTATGAGCGTTGTTTGTTTTGGAAAGCGCTCAAATTGTATGGGGGAAAAAAAAAAAAAAGGTTTGGCTCACATTCTAATGTGCTCATACATCCTTGAATAAGGGACTGCATCTCCCATGAGCCCCATAACCTCTCGCCTCTTGTGGTGTTTTTGTGTTTTGTAGAGAACATTGACAAATTATCCATAACGACACACTAATGGAGCGTAAATTAAAGCATATAAAGCATGTGGAATAGAGTACATTTGGCATCATTGTATAGAAATGGCCTATCTTTGTTGGTAATGCAAACACACCAAAAATAAGCTCATACCACCTTAACAAGTAGGTAGATAGAGGAAACCTTATAGAAGGAGCCTTCAGTGTTGGGGGATCTACCAATTTTACAACACTGAAAATAGTAAAATGCGGCAAAGCTGCCACTGACAGAAAAGTAGCTACGGTAACTCAACTACAAGCAACTTCCATTTCTTTTATCCCGCAGTTGATTCTTTTTTTTTTCTTTTCGCTGCCACTTTTTAAGAAGCGACCATTCCATGTCTTTGCGTTACTGTATGTGCTCCTCTATATGCTGTTGCTATTGTTTGAGGTCCAAGAGAGCGTCTGAGAGAGCGTCCCTGTTATGCAAACGTCTTTTCTTTCGTTCAAGAGGGCGACGGAGAGACACGGGGAGGCGCAAGCGGCGTCACCTGTAGGAACACAGGCGCACAGACACGCACACACACGCACACACAAGCACACACACACACACACACACACACACACACACACACACGCACCCCTGAAAGAACACAACCACTTCTCCCGTGGGATCTTGGTGCACGCTCTTTTCTGCTTGCCTGTATACAGTATACAATATATGAAAGCGCTGAAAACAAGTATTATATCATAATATAATATTCTTTAAATTGTGCTGAAAACCAGGACAATTTGGCAGTGAATGTTGAAAACCTGGGACATTTTAGTCTCCCGACAGATATCTGTCGGCACTCAGGACACACAGCTCTAAACAGGACAAACGTACGTCTGGTTAACCATAAATATGCACAATACAAAGTTGATCGAGTGCTCAACATTGTGGTTGTAGACCGGATGTTGGAAATAAAACATTGACCTTTTGAATGGAATTGCAGTGTAATCCGCTGTGTGCCTTGATCCTGGACCTCCTCCCAGCCCGGCCCCAGGTGGTTAGGGTGGGGAAGCACATGTCCAGCTCCCTCACCCTAAACACAAGATCCCCCCAGGGCTGCGTCCTCAGCCCCCTACTGTACTCCCTGTACACACATGACTGTGTGGCCAGGTCCAGCTCCAACACCATCATCAAGTTTGCTGACGACACCGTGGTCGTGGGCCTGATCACCGACTGCGATGAGAAGGCCTACCGTGAAGAGGTGGCTGACCTGTCACTCTGGTGCCAGGACAACAGCCTCCACCCGAACGTCAGCAAAACTAAGGAGCTGATTGTGGACATTAGGCGAGGATTACCATCGAGGACGCTCGCGCCCCTTGGTGATTAACGGGACTTCTGTCGACAGGGTGAGCAGCTTCAAGTACCTGGGAGTCCACATCACGGAGGACTTAACATGGACTGTTCATACAGACACTCTGGTGAGAAAGGCGAGGCAGCGTCTCTACCACCTCAGGCAGCTGAGGAAATTCCGGGTCTCGGTGAGGATCCTCAAGTCCTTCTACTCTGGAGCAGTGGAGAGCATCCTGACAGGCAACATCACTGCCTGGTTTGGGAACTGTACTGCTCAGGACAGGCTGGCCCTGCAGAGGGTGGTGCGTTCAGCCGAACGTACCAGTGGAACTACCCTCTTCTCCCTGCAGGACTTACAGTACACACCGGGAGGTGTAGTAGCAGAGCCCGCAGGATCATGAAGGATCCTCATGACCCCAACAATGGACTGTTCCAGCTGCTGCGGTCAGGCAAGCGCCTCCGCAGTCACAGAGCGAGAACAGAGAGACTGAGACTTAGTTTTTTCCCGCAAGCCATAAGAACTCTCAATGATGACCTCACCACGGTTCCTCACTGAGCCACACACATAGGCTCCACTACCTTCTGTACTGTATGTAGCATACTGTACCGCATACTGTGTCACTGTTCTGGGTTGTTCGGTGATTACCGTATTATCCCACACACACCACCTCACTTTATTCACATGCCACTTTAATGCACATATCTGTATATACTGTACATAATTGCCTATCCCATATACATAAGCCTATTCCCTTCATCTATTCCATTTTATTTTATTTTATATTATTTTATTTTATTTTATTTTATTTTATTTTATTTTATTACGTTTTAGGAATCAGTTAGTTGGTCTAGTAGAAAGAAATTTTCCTAGGACGTATTGTGTGTTATCACCGGGTGCGTTGCATTACATTTCACTGCATATATGTATGAAAGTATGTATATGTATGTGCTGCTGTGGCTAGGTACTAGAACAAGTACAACTGGTACAGGCTACCTCGACATTTGTCGAGAAAAGCAGTTTAACGACTTGAAAACGGCTTCATTTTCAAAATAGTTCAACTTCTACAAATAAATTAGTAGTTCTGCTATTCTGCCAATTCCCAACACGGGGTATTCATAATTTAGGCTGCAGGGGTGTAAGTTCTCGAACTTGCTGAAACTGGGCCCGGCAGGCGTACTCATCTGCTTCTCCATCGTGCTATGCCAAAGTGCCAAATTATTTCAGATTTTGAGTCCAAAACAAAGCTTGAATGGAGCGGCCTTGGTCACCTTGGTATCCCAGAAGTGGCCATTCTACATCCAATTAACCACCGAGCAGCCACGGTGGAGGAAACAACAACACCCCCCTTCTGATATTTTCGGTCTTGCCCTTGAACAGAATCTGCCGGGGAAAAAAAATAAAAATAAAATTGCATCTTCCATTTTGTTGACAGCGCGACAACACATATTGATGAGAGGAGACGGGGCGAGAGAGAGCGAGAGAGAGATTGAGAGCAAGAGAGAGAGACTGAGAGAGAGAGAGAGAGTCCCCCAGACCCCCCTCCCCTAAAAAAAAAGAACAAAGGAAGAGGAGGCGTCACGGAGGCAGCCATTCTTCTCTGTTCACAGTTTTCGCTGTTTGATCGTGTTTGTTTTTACCGTGATGATTGTTTTTTAAATGGCGCGTTTCTACTTATTTCCCAAGATGAATAGTGCGCTGCCGAAGGCGAGAGGAGAGAAGCGTGAGAGAGAGAGAGAGAGGGAGAGAGAGGGAGAGGGAGAGGGAGAGAGAGAGAGGGTTAAAATAAATAAATGGGAGGCATGGGAGGAGTTGGCGTGTGACGAGAACCAGATGAACTGATCACAGTTCAGTTATGCAAAAAACAAACAAAAAAACAGAAAAACAAAAAAACACAGGAGGATAGAAGTTTTTTTTGTTTGTTTTTTTCTAATTTACAGGCATCACAGAAAGGCATTAGAGAAATATGAGCGTCTATTTATTTTTATCGCAACCGTGGGCTTCTAGATCTTAAGTGGCCATTTATAGTGTCAGTGCAATGTCTTCTTAGTGTTTAGTCGCTCTGCGTGTCGCTGGACCTTTGTGAGTTATTTTAGGAGTATTGGAACATTTTGGTGGGTTGGGGGTTTCCATACTCGAGCCCTGAAGCGACCCTGAGATGTTTGAGGCTCATACCGTAACTAACCCTGATTTGAGACACTAAAGGGTAGGATGAAGAACCTGCCCTTTGAAGTGGGAATCTGTGAGATTATTATATTTTGTTTGAAAAAAAAAAATCCCATATTTCCCACACTGGAAACATTTCATGGTCTCCCATGCCGGTAAAAAGTCAATCATTTCTGATATAGATTTTGGATTCGAAATCGGAGATGAAATGATGGAATGATACACAGATGTCGTGTTTCCATCAGAGCCGATCAGAGGTGGAACCGATAAAGTCCTGTGTCCATTGCAGGGTCATTTGACCCGGGAAGGAAACCCGGGTGTAACCTTTCCCACTAATGATAAATGCCGGATGTTAGTGTTAGTACCGGGTTTTTGGCGCAGTGGGAAAGGGGTCTTAGGTTCAATTTGTACGGGTTTAATTTTATTGTTTATTGTAAATTCCATATTTTTCTATCCTGGAATTAATCCTTAGCCTTACTGTATATAGCCATTTTTCCGGTAATCCTCAGGTTTATTGCATATTGGCCATTTCATTTATTCTGTTGCATTCTTATTATTATAATTGTTGCATATTTCTCTCCCTATCTATCTATCTATCTATCTATCTATCTATCTATCTATCTATCTATCTATCTATCTATCTATCTATCTATCTATCTATCTATCTATCTATCTATCTATCTATCTATCTATCTATCTATCTATCTATCTATCTATCTATCTATCTATCTAGCTATCTATCTAGCTATCCATCCATCCATCCATCCATCCATCCATCTATCTGTGTGCTCTTTTCCAATGTTGGTGGCGGGTCCACCACCTTCCCCGTCAAGAATGCAATGGTCTAAAACCTAAACTCAGACTTAAGTCATGGATTGCTACTTTGAGAAAAATAAGTTTAAATTATTTACTCAGAAATAGAAATCATATATTATGTATGTATATCTATTGCGGAGCTATTTCTGTCGGACAACTTGACGGCCCCACGTGCTTCCACGCTCTTATGGGCCGGCCTATTTAAGCAGCCAGTCCCTCCTGCCCTACCTGCTTTGCTGCTTGCTGGCTTCAACCCCTCTACTCTTCTCTCCACTGGGGGGATTCATCCTCATCACTCCTATATTTCCAGCTCACTCACTTTGCCTATGTTTGCTGTACACCTCCCTGGGAGTGATGAGGAGAGGAGCCCAGACACCAAACTCAAACGATGCAAAACAAATCAAAATAAAGATAAATTAGAAATAAATCTAAGAGTTGTCCGTTAAGCCCCTTTTTTCACGTGGAATGAAATCCGTAAATCAACCGGCAATCTTCCGTATCGGAGTCATGCAGGAAAAGGAGCCGCCTCCATGTTTGTAAAAGTCGTTCCGTAAATCTCCTCCCTTCTCGACCTCGTACCATTTCCAGGAAAATGCCGATGCGGCTGTGAATGGGAGTGTGTGGGAATGGAAGCAGTAACATTGCACATAGCATGTCTATAAGCACATAAAAGTAGGGGTGGAGCCGAATCCGAAAACTTGCAAAGCACAAATAGTGGGTTTTTAAAGGAACACTTCTTTTGTACAAATATTTTAAAAATGATTTGTTTTCAGTTTGGAAAAACTGTGGCGCTCGGCAGCAAAGACGAGAAACTGGAACACGTCCAGTCTCTGCGGAGACAGGTCTTTATATTCTTCAATTGTATCGTTTTTGTTCTTAAAAATGCACACTCCCTAGACGCGCATTTTACAGTGAGGGGTGCGGTGCGGGGAGACACGGGGCACGAGCGCTTCGCCTGCCCGCCGGCCGCGGCGTGGTGCCGGAGAGGGAGCGAGCGGACGGGGAGAGGGAGAAGGGGTGGAGAACGATCCTTCTCCGGAGGCAGGGAGTGTAGAACAGGTTGAAAATGATCACGCCGATTTAATAACGCTGAGTTAGGGTTATTGCGTCCGGGGGCTCTGTCCCGGTTCCGTCAGCGGAGGTAACCCAGTTGGTCCGGGAAAAGGGGGCTTGAGGAGGCGTTTGAAGAGTTTTAAGAATCGGTTCTCGGGGACTTTTAACGTCTGCTTTTAGATGCGCTGTACAGTGTGCAAAATCGCAAAAAAAGCCTTACTTAGTCCTCTGTGTATAGTCATAAACAATACCGTCAAAATGCACAGCCTTGTATGTTATTGGGTTTTTTTTTGCGTTTTATTTTTTTCTTCCATATTGCATTTTCCTATCCTTGTCATTTCGCCGTCAAAACTTTTAAAACAATAAAACAACAACAAATAATGGTGGAAAATGAGGTTGAACACACATGTGAGCCCACAGGGGAGCTCCGGTGATGCTCCATCTCTTGCTACTCTTGTGCCAATTAACGGCTTTGGTACCAATTAGTAAAAATCAAGCCTCGGCTGACGGAAGACCCCGCGGGACCGCCCGCCTATAAAAGTTTTCGCCCGAGCGAAAAAAAAAAAAAAAAGGGCAAAATATCAGAGTGTAAGTAGAACGTCATCCTCAGTGTAGAGAAAGTGGGTGGACGAGGTTACATTCCCCCTCCCCCGCTATACAGTATACACGCACGGCATGGTAGGTCGGCGTCCACGAACGGATATGAAAAGTCACTGTTTTGGGAGAGCCTGTGTGTGTGGGCAATAATAAAAATGATAAATCCGGTGCTCCATCTCCCTGCCTGATTCCCTTTTTTTTTTTTTTTTTTTTTTCTCCCACGGAACACAAAGTGGATTAAAACACACTCGCATCCATGTTTTCCCCTCGAAAAATAAATTAGGAGCGGGGGAAGGAAAAATCACACTCCACAATACTCGGGTATCCATCTCTGTCGCTCTCCCTCTCTCTGTTCTGCCACAGATTCATCTCCTCTTAAGCATCCTCTTAGGATAATGAGGTGGATAGCTCGGGAAATGGCAGCGGTATCAATCTGAGCGGCACAAGCCACGGGGCCTTGCCCAAAGCCAACATGTTTATTAGAATGCCAGGAATAACAAACGACTGAACATCGGTCCGGCCCCCTCCCCACCTACCTTCCCCCCTCCACCCTGCACACACTTTCATAACCCGCGCACCCACAAGATAGCAATGACACTGATGCCACACTGAGTGCTCCTTAATTCAATTAAAAAGGAAGCGTGGCAGATGAGCGCGTTAGAAGAAGTGTTCCTTGAGGCGGGGCAAAGGCCCGGCGGCTCGGGGAGAGTGTGAGAGAGAGAGAGAGAGAGAGAGAGAGAGAGAGAGAGAGAGGGAGAGAGAGGGAGCACCAGATGGACTCTTTATGGGAATCCATGGCGCTTAAAGGGGGTTGAAAAAAAAAAAAAAACAGATAAAAAACAACCCTAAACCAGCTTAAGACCACTAAATGTTATGTGTTTTCTGGAGATTACCGCCATTGTAAATAACGCTTTTGCCAGCGCTGCACCGACAGAAATATCCAACTTGATAGTCCTTTTTTATGCTTGATATAGCGTTTAGTTTTTTGGGTTTTTTTTCCTTGGAAACGTAATGTTCGCCTCTTTTTTTTAGTGACGCATTGAAATGATTTGTTCAGTTTCTCTCACACACTCGGTGGACGTCTGGTGAGCGATGAACGAGGGTCTGAAGCGTCGGCTCTCCTCGTTCGCCCGTTGATTCGGGACTCGTTGCAACCCACGAACGAACCAAACAAGACAAATGAGTGACTGTTTTGCCAGAGTGTCTCCCAATTCCTGAGTCCAAATCCTGTGTGCCCGGCTGCAGAAACCGAGTCACAAATGAATTAAACGAACGAAACGACACAAATGAACGACTCTTTTGCTGGACTCTCCCCTGACTCCAGAGTCGTTTCAAAAGATCTGTTCGCGACGAACGAATCGGTCACAAGGAGCCAAACGTTGGCGGTTCTTGCTCCAGGAGTGTAAAGGTTCATAGTTCCTTCTAAAATCCTTGCAGAGGACGATGATGGTCGGTGTGTTCCACTGGTTCTAACTTCTTAAAAAGGCTGCCGATCCTCAGTCTCATGAGAATCTCCTTCCCCGCGGCGTAATCTTCCAGTGATTATGCAACAGATGGAATAAAGCTTCATCCAAATATTTACATAAAATCACAAAATCATAAAATCTGCGCGCACAGACATCTTCCTCCAACATACAAAACCCTGCCGCCGCGCGATGCACATACGGATCAAATGCCGTATGTGTTTGCTGTATCAAAAGCAAACATTGGCGCCGGCACACTGTGCTTTCGTTGATGTTGTTCCAGATCGTGGGTGACTTAGCCATCAAACCCTCTTTATAGGAGAGCCCCGCGGTCGTAGACTCCCCTCTGCACGCCCGTCTGGGGGTTTATAAAATACTTGGCGTCGTTGAACTCTCAACCATATTTTTCTTCGAAGGGGATGGTGACAAAAGGCTATCGTCCTCCGTAACATCAGCCTGTAAAAAAAAAACGCCTTTGGCAGCTCACCCAGACGCTTAGCCACACGAAAAGGGTCCGGTCAGCGGCCACTGAAAGGCAACAGCTGGTTTGTAACAGTTAGTTTAAGAGGCATGGACCGCTGCCACCAGGATAGTGCTCCCATCGCAAATGGGCCACATATTACTAAATGAATTGGCAAAGGCGCAAAGGGCAAATTGAGACTAGAGCTATTCCGAGACAAAGGTCACTAATAATTAGGAGACCAATTAATATCCGCCCTTGCTATCTGACCGACTGGCCGCCTGCCTGTCCACCATTGAAGCTTAACACTCAGACACACACACACACACACACACACACACACACACACAGACACACACACACACACGCGCGCGCCCGCACACACACACACGCACACACACACACGCACACACACACACACGCGCGCCCGCACACACACACACACACACACACACATATACATAGAGAGTTTTTCATCTTAATTTTGATCATAATTCATCAATACTCTCTCTCACATATATACACACACACACAAACACACACGCGCCCGCACACACACACACACACACACACGCACACACACACACACACACACACACACACACACACACACACACACACACACACACACACACGCACACGCACGCACACACACACGCACACACACTATTTTCTCTCCAGCCCCCGTTCTTGTCAGCACCACACTCGGGAGATTCATGGCTCTGCCGCCAAGCCGCGGCCCCTCGCACTAATGTTGCTCTCCGTCAGAAAAAAAGCTAAAGGTGCTTGAAGACGTTGGGATTCGGCGAGCCCGACCACTTGCAGACAATATTTCGAGCCATCCATCTCGGCCTAGATAATGGAGTGCCCTTGCCTTTCAACGCTCCGAGGGAGGAGTGACGAGTTATCGCGAGCTACCAGCTCTGTTCTTTAATAAAACACAGGATGGAAAGATCAACGGGGAGGAGAGGCGGGGGGACGGCGGGGGGGCGACTGACAAAGGACAAAAAAAAAAACTGACAGAGAGAGAGAGAGAAAGACAGAAAATGGAAAATAAGGGTTGGAGGTTATGCAGACGGCAGGAGTCTGGCGAAGGTGGGCGCAGGTCGGGGGCTGTAGCGAAGCCGGCGCGACGGCTCTTTTAGCCGCTCGGCTCGGGTTTCGGCTAAATTTAGCCTCCCCCATCAGACCTCTATTCAAGCTGAGGGGTGGGGGCGAGGGAGGGGAGGAGGGGTGGAGAGGAGAGGTGAGAAGAATGGGGGTGGATGGATGGAGGGGTGAGACACACCGAGACAGGCTGCTGTGGCCAGCGGAGGCGGGGGCTGACCTTGAAGATGGAGTTAAATGGGCAGAAGCAGAAGAAGCGTGTCGCAGAAAGGGTCCGATTACTCTGAAACGTAATCAGTTACTGTGGTGAGATGTGTAATGCACTGATTGACTGGGCGGCCAAAAAAAAATTGTTGTGTATGTTTAGATTACCTCTCATTATGCTTTTGGATTAGTTGTCCATTAAGGCCAGAAATGAGCCAAAATCTGGAAGCTCTTCTGGCCCCGTCTGGAAAGAAATGTTCTGAGCCATAATGAGGGAAACGATGCCTCGTATGTATTTTTAACAGCAGCCATCGAGCTCTGTGTGACTCTCACCTCTCCGAGCCCCCACATCCTGCAAAAGGCAATTCCCTACAGTTTCTGGTGTCAAGAAATCCTTCAGAATTGCGAAAAAGAAAAGTCCATGAAAAGTAATCATTTTGCCAACGAAAATGAAGCTATTTGAAGTTTTGCGTTTTTTTCGACTTCAAATTTAGGCTGATTACAGTCACTTTTTTCTCCCCATGATCGAATTTCAAAATCCAGATTACAACTCCGTAACCTCTGATACAACCGTAGTCCATCGCTATCTTTGTTTTTTTCTTAAATTAGGAGATGGACAAAACATTGTTTATTGAGGCATCAATACATATTTAAGTACACAAAGAGATATGTAAGTCCATGATGTAAGTACCTACTATGAAACAATTTGCCATTGCTTGCTGGCTCTACAGTCAACCCATGATGA
>NC_137190.1:30185655-30198155 GCF_960531495.2 Zeus faber | reverse complement strand
CAAAAAAAAATATATAGAATTAAATAATCAGACGTGGAGACAATAGATGAAGTGTGGAAAGTGAAATACGTTATTTAAAAAAAAAACAATTAGTTAAAAAAAACTGCAAAATATTTTTTATCCTTTTAAAAATCAAAACAAATTGTTAAATAAACATGAAAATATAAATAAATGCAATTAAATATGTTTTTATATTTAATTCGATATATCTTTATATATTTCTGATAGATGCATGTTAAAAGGCAAAGCAGTGGTCAAATTATATATAATCGGGGATGAGCTGTCGTTAATGGTGGATGGTGGTGTGCAGGAGTGGCAGGGTGGAGTTTTAAATGGTGATTTGAGTTTTGTTGGGAGGAGAAAAAATAGGGACCAGCGGGTACTCACTAAAGGGGTGCAGGGGGTCCAGTACTCTGGGTTTAGCTCGGCTCGGGGGCGGAGGTCCAGATACTCGGGGTTGAGTTCGGTTCGTGCACGAGTTAACGTTCCCTTTGTGGAAGATCGGAAAGAAAAATGTTAGCATCAACTCCTTTTTATTATTATTATTATTATTTATAATAATAAAAATAAATAAATAAATAATAAATAAATTAAAAAATAATAATAATAATAATAATAGCACACTGTTAGTTGTGAGACATCTTTCATTGAGCAAAAATTAAAAAGGTAGATTGAGAGAGAGAGGGAGAGAGAGAGAGTGAGGGAGTAAGATAGAGAGAGAGAGAGAGAGGGAGTAAGAGAGAGAGAGAGAGAGAGATAGATGGAAGTGGTCTTTAGTTTTTAAATAACTATAATAATCAAGAACTTTGCGATTTTGATATCTATACCTAGGTTATATAATAGTATATTACATAATATATAACATAGCTTCTGGTATATACTGAACAAACGGATAGATCTACAGTATTTCCACATCAAAGTAGTTAAACAAATATCTATTCAACATTATACATTGTTTGGTTTTTCATTAGAAAGGAACTTGTACAAAATTGGGAGAAAAACCAGTTCCATGTACGTGAACCGATGAAAAAAGAACAAAGAATTAAAATCCAATGTTACCTATCATCAGACCCTATGGGCTAAATGACAGCCGGACAAAACATATTAAATCTGTTTGGCCCCATGAGGCCCATGATGTATACCGTAATTATCTGCTTATTCTCAAAATGGCTGTGTGTGTAATGAGGCTATGCTGCATGGAGCCCTGGGCATAAATCACTGTCTTTAACTGACTTCAGGATGACCAGAAAACACACACACACACACACACACACGCACACACGCACACACACATACACACATACACACACACACACACACACACACACGCACAGTGTAGGCCGGGAGTGAGAAATGGGAGGGAGGGAGTGTGTGTGTGTGTGTGTGTGCGCGCGCGTGTGTGTGTGTGTGTGTGTGTGTGTCAGGCCAGCGGCACCGCAACACGGTGTAACTCACACCTTATCAGGGAACACCATATTGTTTCCGAAGACACTCGCTGTCGCCCTCCCCCAAAATTAGTCAACATGCTGTACTTTTTATGGCCGCTCATCCATTCACAGCTCGGTTATCCTTCCCCACTCATTGTTCGCTGCCTGGTGGAGCTTCGCACCTTTTCACCGCTTCTCGTCTCGGGTTCAACTTCAGGGAGGGGCGGTACATCAACTGACTGCTTCTCATACTTTTGTTTATTTTGCAGCTTGGGACGAAACCAAGGTGACCTCTATAGCCTGGTACTGTATGCACACTATATACCTCAGGGACGATGTGTTTATTGGGCCAAGTTCATTTTCTTATCAGGGAATTTGTCTCGGTGGAGGGTTTGAGACTTGTTGTACAGATAGAAATTTACAGAATATACAAAACGCGATTCTACGCAAAGAATAAATGAAAACCCGGCAAGGGCTTAGTATTAATAGGGTCGCAAATATCGCTGTAGGTATGACTATAAATATGAAGGCATCTTTATGTGTGGGATGAATCAATATGTATGGAAAACAGGTTGTTATTATGTAATTACATTACTACAATGTTTTATGAAATTATTACCACGTTATTACATAATTAATACAATGTTATCATTGAGTTAATTAAATGTTTTCACTTAATTATGGCAATGTCCTTACATAATGTTGACAGTTGTTGCACAAGTTCAGTAGGAGTGTGTGTGCATGCATGCATGTGTGTGTGGCAACAGACAACCTTTCAACCGCTGTGGTAAAGAGAACCGCATCGCTTCACGACGGCTCAGAGAAATGACCAACACCACTTTGGAAATAAGAGAGAAGAAAGAAGCATGCTCACTGAAGAGGTCAGCTGAAATTGTCACAATTATATAAAAATGTAATGTTAACTTTGGTTGCGCAATCATAGACATATATACATAAGACGCCGCATTGTCTGCTTCGGTAAGTTGCTGCGATACGTCAACGTTGACGCCAGCGGGCAACACTGGCTGAGATCAACGAGTCGTTTTTATATTCAAGGGTTTATGATCTACCTGGAGTAGATTTGCTCCACCTTCCGCCATTTCCACTGATGGTTGCACATTGGTTGACGCACTTCTTGTGACGCACCGCTGTAAATTCATCACATTCCCGGGAATTCGTACCCGGTGGCAGTCTGGATGCATAGTGATACGGAGGCTTATAGGGAACCAATCGAAACACACATGGTGTCATTATTCTATACCCACACTGTGCAATCAACATTAACTTCATAATGATAAGTAAACGCAAAACAGTTGTTTATGGCTCTTTTAATACACACAGTTCTACGGCTCAGTGGCAGAACAGAACTTGCATTTCCACCAGTCTTGTCAACTTACAACGTCAAAAGACAAGATTGCGGGAAGTGCGGGTAAAATTAAACTTGAAGCTTTTCACATTAGTCGTACCTGAATATCTGTGACGCTTTTAAGATTGAACCCTAACCCTCCCGAAAGACCTTCTTGCTTAGAGGCATATCCTTGTCCAATCTAACAATCAATCTGCTGTCATTGCAGTCATTATATTATACAGTGCAGTGTTTCGTAAGAGGGAACAGGTCCGGCTCGAATGCTGTTTGGCTATTTGAGATAATCCCCGTTTTCTACCAAAATGAGGAACAACAATTAAACCCCTCTCCTAACTTAACCACCGCTGCATCTGGAATAAGATCAAATATTTATGCCGGCTCGCAGGTGCGCGCTGCCAAGCATTGTCTGGAGGACTGCTAATGACAAAAAGAGGGCTCGCCAAACGGCAGCGCTATAGTGATCGCTGATAACCGTGACTGCGATACAAATCGCCCCTCTGGTCCCCATCAGGAGGTGACTTCCCCAATTTTAATCCCCCCAATTAACACCAAGAGGAGAGCGGTTCAGGGACGCACGGATCCCATCTTATCTGTTCGACGGAAGAATAAACAGGAAGGGATGCGGCGCAGAGAGGTACCGGAGAGGTTTGAACATTAGAAAGAATGTGGCGCTGTGTGTCTGGTGCAACACAACAGCCCGTAATTCACACTCCCACTCGCGAATCTGAAAATAAAGGATGACACCTCGATTCTGTTGGAGAAAAAAAAAAACCACACGAAACAACACACGCACACGCAAGGCTTTGTTGTTCAAGAGGCTCTGGTCGCCATGGTAGTTAATAAAGCATCCTCAAGATGAAAGACAGAAATATGACGTTAGTGAGAGGAAGTGCAATGGACCTGCACCTCAACTTCCACAGATGAAGCACGTTTTCTAATACGTGCAGTCTGTGTGCGTTTCCTCCATCTTACATAAGGATGGATGGATGGGTGGTCTGTATGTAGGTAGGTAGTATGTTGGTAGGTAGGTAGGCATGTATTGTAGATAGATGGATAGATAGATAGACAGACAGACAGACAGACAGACAGACAGACATAAAAGTGATAGATAGATACATAGATACATAGATACATAGATAGACAGACAGACAGAAATTAGATAGTTAGATAGACAGACAGACAGACAGACAGACAGACAAACAGACAGACAGAAAATAGATAGATGATAGATAGATAGATAGATGATAGATAGATAGATAGATAGATAGATAGATAGATAGATAGATAGATAGATAGATAGACAGACAGATAGATAGATAGATAGATAGATAGATAGATAGACAGACAGACAGACAGACAGACAGACAGACAGACAGACAGACAGATAGATAGATAGATAGATAGATAGATAGATAGACAGACAGACAGACAGACAGATAGATAGATAGATAGATAGATAGATAGACAGACAGACAGACAGACAGACAGACAGACAGACAGACAGACAGACAGACAGACAGACAGACAGACAGATAGATAGATAGATAGATAGATAGATAGATAGATAGATAGATAGATAGATAGACAGACAGACAGACAGACAGACAGATAGACAGACAGATAGATAGATAGATAGATAGATTGACAGACAGACACACAGACACACAGACACACAAACAGACAGACAGAAAATAGATAGATAGATAGATAGATAGACAGACAGACAGACAGAAATTAGATAGATAGAGGGAAAGAAGTGTGGGGAACGAAGCCCATATCTTTGTAAATAAACATGCAAAAACTTTTAAATCCGTTGGAATATCTTAGTTTAATGTACTACAGATGCAAAGGAACATGAACATGAACTGCATCATCATAACACGCATAGAACTTTGTGTAAGTGACCATTAGTGAGTGACAGTACAGTTATTTCCATGCCCTGTGTATGAAGCTTGGAAAAGAATCCAGCAGCAGAGCAAACGGAGCACGATGATAACAGCCCGCGCAACCGGTAACACCACACCGGGAATGGAAAAGGAATGGAAAGCCCCGAGCCTCGTAGCTGGTGTGTGACGTATGTGTCATCCGCGGTTTCTGATGCTGTAAGGAATGGTGTCCCACTTCCTAGGTAAAGATTTCAACCCCTACCTCTCGTGGCTCCATTCTAAAGGGCCACTACCCAGTCGAGGGCCCTCCAAAACTAGGGCGAAGGCCCAAAGGGGGAATTGGGATTGGCCCAGTATGTAGGTAGGTAGGTAGATGGGTATGTAGAGCACTAAGTAGATAGGACGGTAGGTAGGCATGTACTGTAAGTACTGTAGGTAGATAGGTAAGTATGTACAGTATGTAGGCATTTATGTAGGTACAGTAGGTAGGTATCCGGACAGATAGAGGTAACGATCTTTAATAGCTATATCAATAAATAACTTATATTGGTGTAAGTTCCATTCATCTTGTATGCTCCCTGCAGAGAAGGCGTTTTTTATTAAGCTTACAGCTACTTATGCTGCATCCTTGAAACTACGACAGAATTGTCAGCAGAATTCCTTTTTTTTCAGCCGTCAGTTAATGCGGAATGATGCGCAGCAAACTCATGTGAATGTACATCGTTCACAATGTAATTCATCTCTGCAGATCTCTGCAACATCACCCTGTTCATTAAGTTCAAGTTCAAGAGATCATTTGTCACGTGCATATACGTACGGTCACACCTAACAGCCTTGAGTACGTCCTTGATCTCTGCCCGCTTGGTCACATAAATCTCATAATCTGCCTTTCCTTTTTTTTTTTTTTTTCCAGATTGTTATTCAACCCAGACAGGACCTGGCATTTGGTTCCGAAATAATAATACAAATTTATTAATAAATACAAACTGCAAGATGGCTCCGGACGTTGACTAATACAACAACACGCCCCACAGAGGGCAAAAACAGTCGTTTGCTGATTTGCGCAAGCTTAATATGTTTTTACCATTCATTAAAAGAAGAAATCCTGGCAAAAGTTCATGGTCTCTCTCCCTCTCTCTCTCTCTCTCTCTCTCCCTCCCTCTGGCTGCAAACGTACACTTTTTTGTTTTTGTTGTTGATGTAGAAGGTGTTCATTTCAATTTTCTAAGGGTGCCGATGATCTGTTATTCACACATATGCTCTCACTGTCACCAGAGAGCAATCGGAACCAGATGAAGGTAAAAGGAGAGCAGGGGAAATACTCTAATACGGTCCTCTCAGTCCGTCTCCCCCTCTAATTAATGGCAAACATTCTCCAACAAATGACCGGAATGTCAAGTTATCCGCGGGAACCGCGTCCGCGCAGCGAATGACAGAGCGGAGACCGGGCTTTGGAAACATTATCATTTATAATCTTCCACTCAGGGGCCGCCAGGATGATTGTAGGGCAACTTTGTCTGCAGACAGTGCGTGATACCTTGAGCGGGTGAATTAGTTGTGGAATGAAAACGAAAAAAGGGTTATTGAGTTTGATGGAGGGCGGGCTGGCTCGTACCCGAAGTGACCGGCAAAAAGTGAATATGGAGATGATGGCAGGGCTGATGGAGTTGTTGTTGTTGTTGTTGCCAGTTGTGTGCGTGCGGTGGTATTGATCCGTGAGATAACTCTCGTCATTATTAATGCATTCTGATTGGTCGTTAGCGGCAATCAGAATAACTCCTTTCAGAGTGATCCAAGACCCGATCACCCCGTTGGGGGATATTTTGCGATAATGACGGGCCGGCTGCACATTATCCCTGAGATAATGTTTTATGGGAGGTATTATGCCGTGTGGAAGTTATTTACATAAATAAACCAGCTCCATACTTACATACACACACACACACACATACTATTGACTTTATAGAACCGAGCGTAACTATTTCTACAGTCTAGAATGGTCACGTCCTGTGCACTACTGTTGGGTTCCCTCACACGTCAACGCAGGACATCTTAGCGAGAGGGGGATGGGGAGGAGGGGGAGGGCGCCGAAGATCTCTGCGGGGCGATGAACCGGTCCACATTGGACAGGGCTGAGACACGGAGTTTCACCGGGGGGACGCGGAGTAATACGCACTCTAATTAGCCGTACCATTAGTCTTGGCCCTGCCAAGCTCTCCTGGCCACGGCAGACCTTTGGGTTCCAATTAATTACCTTAGAGATACTACCACGTATGACAACACTGAGATAGCTTTCTACCCCCCCCCCTCCCCTCCCTCCCCTCCTCCCCCAGCAACTGTTGTGTGGAGAAAGGAAGGAAGAAAGAAAAAAACAAGAGCCGTGACGTTCATCTTGTGACTCGTGGTGAGAGTCATGTGGGAAGAGCGATAAACATTGCACGTTACGTGAAGGATTCATTGGAAAAAGCCCCAAGGCAATTATTTGTTTATTCGTTAATTCATCTACTTAAAAAATCCACTTACTTCATAAAAAAACAACAACAAAAAACAACAGTGGAATCCAATTCTTGTTGATATCGAGCCTTTAAACACTTGAAGCCAAAGTTGCACTAACAGAGTAACAGTAACAGAGACGAGAGAAGCCGCACCGGAGGAAGGAGACGCCGCTTAAAGCCTTCATCTCGGCGGCCACGCCTTGATCTACAGGCGAGCCCTGTTCCACTTACGGCGCCGTTAAAGAGTTAATGGCACAATTAAAATCAATCAGGGTGTTATCTGGCTCGTCTCTTTGGAGATCCTCCAGTGCAGGTTAATATACGACGGCGGCGCTCCTTCCGTCCGGGCCGCCCGCTGACTTACGGGCCAAACCGCCCACATGCAAACGAGCTCGTAAATGCCCGTGGCGAGGCGTGGGTCGGGGGGGTCTTCCTCCAGATAGGGAGGGATCAGCCGGGGGATATTTTTCCGTCTGCCCAGAAACCCCACCCCGCCCCCCCATTCCCTGCTCCGGCTGTTGCTGTACCATCCCAACCTGCTTTCCCTGAAAGGCTGCCGACCTTCGTCAAAAGGGATTACAATACAATCCAACTGCCGGATAAGCACTGATAAGGAAATATAACGTTTAAGTACACAAGAAAACATGAAATGGTAGAGTATTGTCAGCTAAATCTATATGAATGTATCTTTGTACCTTTTAAAATGTGTTGAAAATGAAGTTCGTTGGAAGTTCGAACTTCTGTTGGTGAAACAAGGCTACTTGAATGATGGACACAGCACACGGGCGTGGCACTGGTAATGAAATGCACGAGACACATACGTATGCACTATGTTAAAAACACAAGATTATGGGAAAATGCGTAGACAGTTGAGAAGTGAGACTCCTGGTGCGGTTGTTTTTTTTTCTTATTGAGTGCGGGGGAGCAACAGGGATGTCAAACTTTAGAATGAAGTGACAAGGATCCGGTCAAGGATCTGGTCCCTGAACCAAAAAAGTCTGCCCACCCCTGGCGTAGCGCCTTGTTTCACCTGGGCTCAAACATAACACATCGTGAACCCAGAACGCCAACAGGAATGAAGATGCGGTTTGGAGGTGGGCGAGGGAGGGAATACTTCAATGCCAAGAGAGGGAGTGAGGGGAAACAGCTGATCGCTGGAAGAAAAAGGCCCCGATTATTACTCTTTGATTTGCGGGAGCTGGCTGCCATGCTCCTGTGTATTTTCTCAGCTCATTCCCGTCCTAAATATTGACATTCCCTTAGCGGCGCGGTGATGGCGGGCGCGGGCTTTCGGTGACAGAAAACGTAATCGAAATGCACCGGGAAGCTACGGCGCGGTGGGGAAAAAAAAAAAAAAAAAAAAAACAAGAGAAAAGACATATCACCCAATTACGGGGACAGCTTTACATCGGTGGCGAGTGAAGAGGATACGCATGACGCCACCTCGGCTTTGTCGGGGGGAGAAGAAAGGGAGATGGGGTTTCATTGTCAACCCCCCCCCCCCCCCCCCCCTGCCCCACCGCCGAATTAAAAAGCCCGTAATAAAAAAAGCCTCCCATGTGTCGCCCAAGCCGACGCAAATTAATTGAGAGATTACGCCTGATATGATAATTAATTACGGATGTCCAACAAAGTGCCAGCGCCACCGACATTTAAAGGAACAACAGGGGGCGGCAGAGCGGAGGCTGTTTAGGGAGGGTACTGTACTGCATGTGGACGGGGCGGGCGGCGGGCTTCGCAGGGTGGAGGGGGAGGTGGGGGTGAGGGAACAAATTAGAGGATGGGGTCAGGTCCTGCGGCGGGGATAAATAGAACCCCGATCAATTCAGCGGTCCCTCCGTCAGTCCGCTGTTACAGTTTCACTCTCAAGACGCGGAGAAGCATCGATCCCCCCGCCCACCCCAACCCCCGCCCTCCTCATTACAGTCGATTCTCCCCCAAACCGCTCTCAACACCCGACTAATAGCTTTTAAGAAATCCAGTTTGACTCGTGGCGGAATTCTAATAAGCGGATTTGATGAATTCCAGAGAAAGAAGGGACACCGGAGGCGACGGGGCAGGGGGGGTCCTGAGAACGTCCTGAATTGCATTAGCCATACGGTTGCTTCTCATTAGTGCATATCTGAAATTACTTACTGTTCTAAGATGCCGAAAACGAGATTGAGGTGAGGCGGGTCAAGGTTTTTATTTTTTGGGGGTTTTTTTTCCAGATGGAGCGGCAGGTTTTAATAGCAACTTGATTAAGGATTTAAACTTTTTTTTGCCTATTTTATTTAATACGGGTCAGTTATGTTGGTTCCCATTGAGATCCTCCATTTTAATTGCATTGAGTCGTGACCAAAGGCAAATACATATCGACCAAATCAAAAATTTGAGTCAGGGGAAGAGGGGGCAACACCCATCACAGCTTATCGCCGGGCGCCGTGGATTATTTTCCTCCTCAGCCCTCACATCGGTTTCCCTGAAAGGGCCACTGTACTCTCCAGTGTAGAACTTCATCCCACTGGGGTCCGTCTGTTCTTTTGGTCTCAGAATATTGTTACCCCGGGAATTCTCCCCGAGGAGCATCTCTGCAAAGAGAAAAGAGGGCAGGCGGGCGGCAGGGCTCTCAGTCAGATCAGATATGCGGTTACTTTGTAGTCTTCTTGCTGGACTTCCATTTGCTTTATGGACTTGGCTTCCATTTTGATTTTCTTTATTCTTCTTTGTCGCCACCGATCTCTTGAGGGAGCCGGTTCCCGAGGGGGGTGAAGACTGTAGTTGGTCTTTTTCAGGAGCCCAACCCCCCCCCCCCCCCCCCGTACGGTCACGCGTCTGTTTGCTTCGTTCACCTCGGAGCATCAAGTCTTGTGTTGTATTAAGACGTGAGTTATCCACACCATTTACACACTAAAATACACTCCAGTGGTTTAAAAACGTAATAAACCCTACAGCGCACGCCTGCTGGTTCCTCACTGCTCTTATTCTTAAAAGACAGGTTTTGCAAACTCGTCGACCATTTTACGATTGAGAAGCGCAGGGTTCTCACTCTTCTTAAATTCAGTTCAATGGGGCAAAATGTTCAAGGGCTTGGAAAAAAGTCAGCTGCCCTTTTTTGGAGGGTACCGATCTATCCCCCGCCCCCAGTGATTTCCGCCCCTGGCTACGCTGAGAACAGGCATACATGATGAAAACCAACATTTTAATGAGGCCCGGGTTGAAGAAATAGCCCACTTATCCTTCAAGAAACATCCCTTTCCCTTCTATACACGGCGTCACAGATCGGCTCTCGCGGTTTACAAAATTTGCTCGGAGACATGAAAAGAGCGAACGCCGCGGCCGCCGCACGTTCATTCCGGGGCGACCTTTACCCTTTTCTCTCCCTTGAGGAGGTCTGATCCGTTTAATCCTCATCCACTGTCTGTGGGCCTTTACGTTAAGGGCCGAGATGGCGTCTGTAGAGAGATGGAACGTCGAGAGCCGGAACCCCTTTCAGGAACGACGGCGGAGCGGTCACCGACGGCGTCGCACCGCAGCAGGTTTTGGCGGGTTTCAAGAATAATCCATTAATCAGACACAAAGCATTGCTTCACCTAAATGGGTATTGGCTCCGGCCATTTAAAATTCATCTTTTGACGAGAAGCGTGGGGGGTTACAAAAGAGGCTCGAGGAGGATTAGGATAAAGGGGTTGATATGCCGCCGACAATTAAAAAAAGTCGCTCAAAGCAACATAATTCTCATAAAAGAAGTCAAGTTTTAAAGTCAAATTCTGAAGGGTACGGCTGGCGGGAGTTATTTTTTTATGAATTCCAGCCGAGAACAGGGGGGGGGGGGGCGGAAAGGGGGTTAGCCGGGACTCGGGGAACGAGACCTCCAGTGGAATTGAAAGCAGAGCGAGTGGCAGCTGTTTCATGCCGCTCAACAAGTGTCTTTACACAACACAGGCGATGCATCGCTGTGAGGCGGCGTCTCTTAATATCCGTGTCTTTCTTGCTTCCTCCGTATCTTCCCTCCCGATTTCCTTTCCTCCCGAAGTCTTTTGATGGCTCGGGAAACCTCCACCCCATCCCCCCCCCCGTCGCCCGGCTGGTGCGCAACAGAGAGCAGAGATGAAGTCCCCGGCGATGGAGGTGCCGTCCCCGAGTCGACTGGAGCGAGGCGACGCCGCCCTCTGAGCCGTACCCTATCATCGGATTAATAATTGAACACGCTTTAAAAAAAAAAAGCCCAATGCTCCGCTAAGATACTTCACTCCATCTCTCTCACTCCGCAAAAAATGGTAGTCATACTTTTAGTCGCTGTTTTCCAAAGCAAATGTCTCACTTTTGTACTCCATTGCGACACAATCCGTTAAAAAGGTGGGGAGGTGCTAACTTTAACCAAAATTGGACCATCAACACCTAACCAACACAGGAGGATGTGATTTTGAACAAATACTTTGGATTGAGTAGTTATATACTTTTCCGAGAGTGTCTCTACTGGATTCCTGTTTTGATCAGGTTAGGGTACTTGTGTTTTAAATTCCATTTTAACCTCTGTGGTTTTATGTATGCCTTATGTAAAACGCTTTGAATGGCTGTTGTGTATGAAATGTGTTTGACAAATAAACTTTACTCGCCTATGTATAGAATATGAGGAGTCCTTTCAAAATATATATTCAAAACTATGCGATGTCGCATATACTAGGAGACTATTTTGGGTTAATTATTTTTCAACAACTCAACAAATCACAGCATTTGTGTGAAAAGGTACATTTCTTACTCACACCACACACAGTATGCAAAACAATGCTGATGCTTTCGATACTCATATTTATAGGCACTTTTCCAAATGGAAAAAAAAGCAAAATCCAGCATATTTTGCATCTATATCTGGCAATTGCACTCGGCGTACAAAAAGTATTGTTTTCAACCGCCGCAGACCTGGATCCGCCTTCCGACGACTTAGCGGATCTCTCAAAAAAAACAAAACAGGATCAGTTCCATTAAACCAGTAGACAGTAGAAATCTCAGTGGCTGCCCACTTCATCCAGGAGCAGCGTAATGTCTCCACTCTGCATTATAAAGACAGAGAGGCGGTAATCCTGCCCTGTGGGGGAGGGATTACACTCATGATCTTACACACAGGCTCTTAATATAGATTTTGATTCCAGACCCTTTTCTATGAATGCTTCAGTTTACTGTGGTATTAGTACATACAGATATTATGGGCTCACCTCTTAATCTAGGGTATACAGATGTCGATGTGTTTTTGTATGTATGTAGGCTATATACACTTGCGGATGTACTGTATCTATATTCACGTGTGCTTCTTCCCCTAATGTCAGAAGGCAGTGCTATGCGTGTA
>NC_137190.1:30175655-30180655 GCF_960531495.2 Zeus faber | reverse complement strand
CGCTGTGTGCATACAGTGGCAAGCTGTCCTGAATAGCAAGCAGCCATGGCTGTGTGATCCTGCCCTCACCTCAGTGAAAAGACATAACTGTGAATAAGGGAAAACAAGAGGCCAATGCTCCACAAAGCTCTTTTGCTTATCTCTTTGTTTTGTTGTCCTCATCTATTCTTTCTCATGCCCCCTATTACTAACCATCCCCGCCCCCACCAGAAGGTAACAGAAAAACACAAGTCACACATCTAAGTCACCTACGCCTGTAGGGGGGGGGTTCAGTTATGGCATTTTGGTTTAATCATACACCATGATGCGGGATGACAGGGCACAATATGTGGAAAAGGTTGTTAGTCCAATTGGGTCCTAAACTGAAAGCTCATTTGTCCGGCAGATGTCGATGTCACAATCAAAATATTTATTATACACAAACAGTTTTGCTTTTGTTTTCATCTACCGTTCATCCGGCATCCGTCCCTTGTCAATGTTTTGGTCCATGCCATGTGTGGTATTGTGTTGGTAATCAAAAATCATTTTCACACTGACAATCTCCAAAAATTCACTCAAACTGTTTTCCGCTCGAGTAAGATTAAAAAGAACTCTCTGTTGTTTTTGTTTTATTTTCAGCTGTAGCTCCTTAGCTGTGAGTCTGTATGAGACAGAGAGGACCTACATTGTCCTATGACATCACACCAGGGGCGTTGCTAGGGGGCTATAAAACATTCGGGGCTGACGACCCGTACGCCCGCCCCCAATGACACCCCTGCATCACACATCGCATGTTGACACCTATAACACGGAAAAAACATCAAATAATGGACAATGAGATTATATTACTATATTGATTCATTTAACAAGGAAACAATATCATCTTTATCACCATATTGAAAACAACTGGGGATTGCTTTAGCATTCACTGGCTTTAGAGTAGAGGAAATTTAGAGTCGAGGGTGGCTGTAGAGGTAGAGTAGGATGGAGTACAGGGAGGTAGTGCAGAGGTGGAGCAGACAGAGGTAGAGTAGACGGGGTGTAGCGGTGGAGAAGACGCAGGTAGATCAGAGCCGAGGTAGGCTACAGGAGGCCTGTGGTAGAGGAGATGGAGCATGAGTAGAGGAGGAGAGGAGGTAAAGAAGATGCAAAGCGTAGTGAGAGTAGATGTGCATTAGAGGTAGAAATAGAGTACAATAGCGGTAGAGTGGAGGGAAGGAAGGTGGAGAAGAGGTAGAATACACTCGAGGCAAAGTAGAGGTGGAGTCGAGGTAGAGAAGGGGTAGAGTAGGGCTGTCGTAGAGGTAGAGTAGAGGTAGTATGAAGGTAGCGGAGAGGTAGAGTAGCACTAGGAGTAGGAGTAGAGTGGAGCCGGAGTAGGGGTAGAGTTGAGGTGGAGTCGAGGGAGAATAGAGCTAGAGTAGAGCCTTGTCCACAAATATCACTCCCTACTGGAACAAATCTGGGATTATATGCTCAACTTGTTGTCATCGTGGATTCCTTCATCCATTCCCTCAGTAATCAACATTATGTCAACTTGAAAATATCAATGTGTGAAAATGTTGACCAACAGGAATTGTGTAAGTATAAGGTAAGTACACAGTATTATCATAAGTAAATAGTAGCTATATTAGTACTAGCAATGGTGCTAGTAGCAAATTGTTATTATGGTATTATATATGTTATTATTATCCGACTAGGCCGGGCAGAGCTTCCTTACTTTTCAGCTCACTATCCACAGAGGACCCCCACGCACATACCGTACAGTTCTTTACACACATGATGCCACTTGCACGCCCCATGTGTCTTTGGATGTGTGAGTGTGGATTGTCTTAACTTCGAAGAGATATTTAACACCCAAAGAGTTTTTTTTGTTTTTTTGTTTTTTTTTTTCCTCCTTGCTGGCGGGGAATGACATAATTGGCTGCGGTCCATTTGCTCTGCTGCGTTGGCGTGTGTGTGTGTGTGTGCGTGTGTCTTCTCACCAACGGGGGGATCTTAATGAATGGGTTTTACTGCGATTAGAGCTTCTGGCTTCACAGTAAGGTCAATAAGCGAAGGAGAAAAGGAAGGAGGGAGCGAGCGGCTGACCAGGCGAACAACACGTTACGTGGAAACGTCCCCCTGTTTCGGTGGAACTTGATGACTCGACGGCGCTAATCGACTCGACGGCGCTAATCAAAACATAAAATTCCCCCCCGTCTTACTCGGCTCTCGTTCTCATCTCCCCGGTATGACGAACATGAGATGGTACAGGAGAGGTAGAGTAGGGTAGAGTTACAGTCAAATAGAGCTAGAATGGAGGGCGGTGGAATATAGGAAGAGAGGAGTAGAGGAAGGCAGAGGTAGGGTGAGGTACAGTAGAGTCAAGGTTTAGATGAGGAAGGTAGGGCCGCCATAAGGTCGGGGGGGGGGGGGCTTTCTGGGGCTCGGCTGCTAGGGGGCCCCATGGAGGCATTTGGGGAGGGCCCATTCAGTCTCTGATCCACATCAGAGCGCTCTCCGAATAAATGAAATGAAATGAAGGAATAGAAAATGGACCCTTTCAGGGGCCCAGCCATTTCTTTGGGCGAGCCTGGAGTAGAGGAAGGTAGAGGTAGAGTAGAGGTAGAGAAGAGCAAGTCAGAGTAGATAGAGTAGTGTAATGGAAGAGCAAGAGGTACAGTAGAGTTGAGGTGTAGAAGACGAGGGTAAAGATAGAGTAGGGTAGAGGTGAGGTAAAGTAGAGGTAGGGGAGTGGTCGTGGAACATAGGTAGGTTGAGTAGAGGTAGAGGTAGAGTACAGTAAATGTAGAGTAGTGGTAGAGTAGGGCATGCTGTAGTGTGGAAGGCAGGTTGAGTAGAGGTAGAGGAGAGGAAGGTAGAGCTAGAGTAGGGTAAAGGTAGAGTAGTGGACGGTGGAAGTAGATTAGAGTAAAGGTAGAGCAGAGATACCGAATTGAAGAAAAAACACATTGGCTTTGTTTGAAAGGTGCCACTTTTGAAACAATTTTACTTCCTGTTTCTCCAAAGGAATGGCAGCAGCGCTTCATTAAGGGAAGGGGGTTTCCTAAACCAGTGGTTCTTAACATGGGGTCCGGGGACCCCGCTGAGGTCCTTCGAGAGGTTCTCCCCGGAAAATGATGAATAGTTGAACTTCAACGTTATTTCATTTAAGAGATATTAGCACCGTTACAGAATGACTGTTTTGGTCATAGTAACTACAGCATCGACAAGTATGGTGGTTTGGATTAAATTGTAGCTACTGATCGAAACCTTCTGAGATCGGGGTCCCAGGTAGAAAATCGTATCAAAAAGTTTTAGAATCCCCGTCCTTAAACAGGAGAATCGACCAATATGATGCACAGCGAATATGATGTAAGGAGGTGATGGCGGCTTAGTCATTTGTTGACGGCCTTTCGGAAAAAAACGACGTTCCAAACAAGCAAACGCGTGGCAGCCCTTCCCAAATGTCAACACCTTGGCAGTTGCCGAGCGAGCCGCGTGACCAGGACTTACGAAGCGAGGCTCGACGCCGCGCCAACTCCGCTGATCTACCATGTCAACTCCTCCAATTCACCGTGTTCGCCATGTTGGCCGAGCGATCTGTGTAGACGGTGTCGAAACCAACCGCGGATGGCTGGGGTTTCTGCCCAATCCATCGCTGGCTATGACACGGCTGTCAATCACGGGGAAAATGGCACAATAGATGGAGCCGTCGAGTCAGACGTTCGCCAGGAGCCAGGAACGTAATCAATTTGTCAGGAATCAAGCCTGCACTACCAGTCCCCCCGGAATAATGAGTCTACACATGCTCATTTGTCTAGGAATTCCATTGTAAATCGATGCAGCGCGTGCCAATCCGCACTTGTGCCGATGCCGACATGTTTCTTTTGTTGGCGTGCTTTTGCATATGCCGCCCTCCCACATGCACATCGCTTGCTAGCCGCGGTCGCTAGCGTACCTCTGACGCCGCTCCCCCTTTTCCAAATCCATTCATTCGGAGATTTTTCCACACTTCACTTCCCTCTCGCACGATTCCACATTATGGCGGCAAAAATACAGTCACTAATGCACCAATGCCAGCAGCTTTTGGGGTTTTTTTTGGGACGTACAAACGATCAGACACTCTGCCGCTCGGCGGTTAGGATGGGCGTTGGCATCGGTCATGAACATATTTTGATTTTGCGCTATACACTGTGCTTTTTGGACTCACATTTCCTCCTTATTGCCAATCTTATTCCACTCATGAGATCATACGTGTTGTTCCTGGTACCTTCGGCGACAAGAGCATTAGTAGGACACCACGTGGAAAACAAAGATGTACCCCTGCATTTTGTCCCAGAACATTTTGTTGTCGTGCCGAGGCATTTTTGTTTCATTCTAAAGTTAATCAATCTTTTCCCAATCCCTTATCAAATTCACCCTTGTAGTATCAACAATAAAAATGTCATTGCCTGAAAACGCGTGTGACACAAAAGGAGTGTGGCGGCGCGGCCAGGTACCATCGAGTCCATCGGCGGCGTTCCAAAGCCTCTTTGTCCGAGCCACCTCGACTCACCACAACAGAGGTTTGACATTAAATTCAAAGGCATCAGAGATGACGCAAGGACATTATGCTGGCACTCAGAAGGAAAAATAACCACCGTGAAGACTTAGCTGAGAAAAGGTCAGAGTGGCAGTGATTGGTCGCTGATTATAGAGCTCCAACGTGTCAATGTCATGCTAATATGTGCTGGTAGGGGTGCCATTTGCCATTTCTATTCAATGCAGTTATCGCCAATTACCTGCTGGAGGCTACTTTTGAAAGGCGAAGGAAGCTCCGCCTAACCAGCAAAATGGATTATGGGATGTATTTATGCACGAATTGCAATAAAACTGTCTTTCTAAAAAAAAAAAAAAAAAAAAAAAACATCCCATTAGTAAATGTTGAAATGGAGTCCACCACAGTACTGTACAAAGTGGAACTCTGAAGTCTCTTTTATCTGTGTTGACAAAGCCCATTCCCTCTTTTGCTTCCGTCTGTTTCTCTCAAGGCTATT
>NC_137190.1:30163155-30170655 GCF_960531495.2 Zeus faber | reverse complement strand
TCCAAAGGGGGGGTTTGGTGGTGGTTCTGTGTGACAAAAAAACTGTGCTCTTGTCATCTCACAGGTCGTCCAGAGGACAGAGTTATTGCAGCGGTTCTTGATGATTTAAGAATGAATAAAGAGTTGCATCACAGGTTGAGAACTTGAACTCCACTTGCAGATGGACTCCTGGATGCAATGGTGTACAAATAATGAATGTTGTTTGCCAAGCCTGTAAAAAAGACATGTGGGCTGGTGGCGTCACAAAAGGAGTCGTCGTCTCACGCCACAGCGCAGTAGCAGGGTGCTCGTCAGTCGGCGGGTCCGTCAGTTCGTTTCGCAGATATTTAGGATGGTGAAGTACTTTGTTTAGGATTTAGTATTTACACCAGAGAAAGTTGAGTTTTCACAAAATAAAGTCCCTTCCCACTCTGCAGCAGCAGCAGGAGGTTTGGGAAATCAATCTAGAATTAAAAACACCCTCTGAGCGTCTCTGCTTCTCCTCTACTTGCCAAGTGTCCATTCACTGCAGCGCCAGCTCTGTCCAGTCTCCCTCATGTGGAGCCACGTTCAAGTTTGCAGGCAATGCCAAGTTTTTAGGTGGGTGTAGCCTATTGCATTGAAAAAAGTGAGTCCAGCTGTAAGTCTTAAGTAAAAAAATGTATAAATAAAAGGACAATCATTTTTACATCGATTGCTCCCCACACAATAATTCACTGGACATGCCAACGTGCAGGTTGCTCTTTAAATGCATTTTGATGGATATTATTTGGTCTTTCTGCAACAACAACCAAATTATTTAACACTCGATGGACTACTTTTTGGATAGAAAAAATTTGTTTAGGGTCAAATTTGAGTCATTTTAAACGTTGTGATCGAACAAACAATTAAAATATTGTATATATTGTATATGAAACACTGTAAATGCTGTCTATATAACCAATACACAAAAATGTTTTTTCAAGACTTTGCATTCTCCGATAAGATGACATCACGTCGCTCTCTAAGGACGTTCAATAATAAACACTTTTGTGTTTCTGTTCTCAATAACTAAATCATATGTATGGCTATAACTCGATGACCTGCTTTTTAAATATCTTCATTTCGTCTTCCTTTAGGGTCAGATTCGAGTCAATTTATACACTGTGCGTAATTGCGTGATATCTGTGCAATTAATAACGATTAATCGCATTTTTTTACATTTTTTTTTAAATTAAAATCCGAATTTTACGAAAATGAATTATTTCAATCCTTTGACGGCATAATACACACTCTTTCCAAGACAACTCACACAAAATGATGTCACATTGCTCTCGGAGGATGTTCAATAATAAACAAGTCTCGCTCGCGACGTGATAATGGGGAAACCTGCTGTCGCAAACACGGCGGCGCGCACCTGCACTCACTGAGGGTACTTTACATTATGTCCTCTTGTTTTCTTTCTTTTTTTCCACGTCTAATGGCACAATCGCACGGCACGGTGCGCGAGGCTCTCCCCAGAGCCGAGGTAACGCAGAGGGGAGGATGCCACCTTCCCTCCCCAAGCAAAAAGCCGCTGTTTACACTCATTCAGACTGACAAGCACAAGCGCAGAAACTGACAATGTGCAAGTGTAAATTAGGTCCCCAGTCTGCTCCGCATTAATTATGAATTGTGTATAATTGCAGTGGGATTCTCTGAAGTCAATTCGTTTGGACTTGGTGTAATATGAATATATTCCTGGTAAACAGGCTGGAAGACTTGAAAAATAGAGTGGGTGGTGGTGGGGTGGGGGTGGGGGTGGGGGCCAGCGACAAAGGCGGTAAATTCACTGCAGCCAAGGCTACAAGATTTTTTTTATTTTGCTCAGTGTCCTGTATTTTAAACAGACGAAACAGTAATTCATGGGAATGAATGAGGCAAAGTTTTTAGTTTTTTTTGTTTGTTTGTTTTTTCCAGATGAACAGGCCGAGCAAATATATTCCCACCGTGTCCTTGGCAGCATTTACAGTAACTCTTTTACTCAGTTTTACAAAGTTGACATAAGTTGTGTGAATGAGTAAATCGCACATTTGATGCGTTATGCAACTGAAATGCATGAACAATTTGACGTGAAATGCAAAGACACGCCGTGACACACTATCTTTCCAGCAATGACCAGAGCGCCGGTTTTGCTGATCTTCTCTTAAATATTATACTGACATCAACATATCCATGTGACTGATCTGTGATCAATGGATTTATTTAACGACTTCACACCCTTCCCTCTCTTGATGTTTTTCTAGAAGCCAAAGTATGGTGAGTTCGGTCACTGCTGTGTTGCCTGGGCTTACATGTGAGGGAAAAGGAAACTTACAACCGCCGAAAGGGAAGAGCTGTGCGTGATTTGGATGTATATTTTCTGTTCGATTTGGCACGGATTGTTCTCGCAAGACTCCGCCTGTTAAACGAGTTGTTGTGTTGTGGTGGGAATCCCCTTCAAACCAGGGAATATAAAAACGCAGAGAACATATTGCACGGCATTGCATCATTTTAGCAGAGGCTTTCGTCCTAAGTACATTTGTGATAAGTCGTCACAGTCGGTGAACCCTTCACTAAGAACAACTAACATTGGTTTAAGGTACAATATGTCATATTTTATTCACTAGCTGTGCAAATTGACCCTGATCTTTCAGCGAGAGGTTCCCAAACGTTGTTCCAGACTTGGCTTACTTTTTGTTTGGACAAGCATGGACGAACATTAATGTACCAAACAGAGGTTTCTGCAATGAAGGCCAGAAACCTACAGTAGGGGAGCAGGAGCATCGCTTTTGACAATTCTGACATAGTTTCCATGCTCTCCTTTATCGCTATTTGTCGCTAAGGTCCAATGTGACCGATTGCGCCTGCAGCGCCATTTAAACTTCTCAGGTTTGGCCTCCAACACGTTCCATTGATTTCAATTCCGTTTTATGAATTGTACTCACTTGTTAATGGTCTTGATTGATGGCTGTTGATACTCTGGTTCTTGCGTTATGGTGAATGTGTCTCATAGCACCTTACGCAAACAAATATATTCCTTCAAAAAGGTTCAAACCGAATGAGATCTGATCAATACGGAGGAAAAACAAAAAAAAACGACAGCCAAAACAAAATGATAACAAAATAAAAATGTTACGTATTGAACAGATAACAACATAGAACGCGCCCTGTGGCTTAGATTGGTGCTTTTCCTATATCCTGCTCTATTGTTAGGTGTCCACTAGGGGCAACATACCAATTTTCGACCGAAATAAAAAAAACTGTCTCTTACAGTGCCAATAGGTCCAATTTGATTTTGTAGCATTAAGGATAAAGAGGTGAGGGCCCCGGTGAGATGGAGAAGTCAATGCAGGCTGGGTCCCGGTGCAACCTGAGAAGCCGGGTCTTGGATTCAGCCACCGTGACACCGTGTACGTGGAAGCTCGTTCCACCGTGATGGAATCTGAGCAGTGATGGACGATACGCAGGGGCTGCGTCTTCAATTGGATGCGAGCAGACAAAGGTAGACAGAGCAGAGCCCGGAGGAGGGGAGGGGAGGGGAGGGGAGGGGGTTGAATTTGGGAGAATTTTGGTCAGCTGAACAGCAGGTGGACTGTAGCATTCGGGATACGCTGCAGTGGTCTGGTGGTGCAGGCGGGAAGCCCATGCAGCCAGAGGAGAGTTGGGGCGGAGAATGTCATTATACCACAGGTAACAAATGCCAAAAGCCTGTGTTATCATTCGATGATTTTTATATTTAATATTTTGTCCCTAACACCGCATACTCTCTCTCTCTCTGTCTCTCTCTCTTGCTCTCCAATATTTCCTTGGAGTTTTTTTGTTTTGTTTTTTTTAAATCAAATTTCCTGACCTCATACCTGACTGACATGTACGGTAGAGCACCTTCCATTTCCTGCCTCGTTTGTCAATGAGCAACATGCAGGTTCATGAGTATGATAAGTCACTTTGGCATTGCTGACTGTCTGCAATCATGAATCCATGGGTTCTGTATGATGTGTATTTTCACAGAAGAACTGTGGTCAGACAGGCGTCACATTATTTCAGGATCAGGACCCTTCACACAACACAGATGACAAAGCATTTGGAAAAACCTCGATGAAATGGTCGATATATTAGACATTTAAGTTTAGATTTAGACTCTCCAGACCGCCTTCAACAGCGCTAGTGTCTTGTGCTCCAAACGGCTGGCATCAGTTTTGGATCTCGCACGTCTCTTTCGAGCGATAGCGGTCCTTCCATGAGTGCCACCCTGCTGCCCCAGCTGGAATCTTGAGGAGAATCTTGGTTTCCGACGGTAAAAGGACAAGAGAACACGAGCCAATGGCTCATTATTTCCCGACTGAGTGAGAATTACCTTCCCCCTCTCTCTCTCTCTCTCTCTCTCTCGCTCTCAATATTGCACTAGCCTCTCCTCACTGGACAGTCCTAAAAACCTTTTCTCATGATAATAGCTCTCTCCTGTGAGTGGAGAGGCCATTTACAGCCCCACAGGTCAACCATAGAGAGTTTAGTCTGTAGGGCTTGAAGAGAGAGAGAGAGAGAGAGAGAGAGAGAGAGAGAGAGAGAGAGAGAGAAAGAGAGGGGGGAGAGGGAGAGAGAGAGGGAGAGAGAGAGAGAGAGAGAGAGAGAGAGAGAGAGAGAGAGAGGGATAGAGTATCTTAAGTGATGAAGGCTTAATTAATTACAACAGCAGAGTGTTGGGTAGTTTGAAAGTAAGACACAGTAGACTGATGGCTGTCAGGTAACAGCGAATGAAATGGTTTTACAATTATTTTAAAAGTGGATTAACTGGAAAATAAATGGATTTTTTTCTGTTTCTGTAGGAAAAAAAAAAAAGATCAGCGTTCAGTGGATTCGGCAGAATGACATCAAATTGAAAAAATTGAAAAAAAAAAAAAAAAAGCGTACATCTTGTGAGGACATCTGCTCATTGAGACTGAAGACGATAAATTGTGCCCTGTGACTTTTAACATTATGTTCATTTTGCGAAACCTTCCCAGAGACTAGGAATCCAACTTCCTCACAAGAAAACCCAGTTATTGCAATAGCGATATGTCAGACTTCCTTGATCCTCAGAAAAAAAAATGTCTGGTAGCATTTTTCAATATGGCCGCAAAATCACCCGGGCAATGCAAGATTATAAGGGGATAAAAAAGCACACACAGTGTCGCAGAGACGCCGCTCGTCGGAGATAGCTGCAGAACCAGGAGGTTAGCCAAACAAATACGCTCGCACATGAATGAAAATGAGGCAGAAAATTGGTGAGAGCAGCGACGCAAAGAGCAGGACGGGACGAGCGATATTGCATGAGGTAGTAATGTGCTGCCACTGCACTATAGCAAATACCCACGTGCCCTCCTCCTCCTCCTCCTCCTCCTCTTCGTCTTATCTGGGTCTTTTCTTTCCGCCTCTCTCTCTCTCTCTCTCTCGCTCTCTCTTTTTCATTTATGCACACATCAGGAGGAGAGATGAACCAGGAGAATGAAGCTCAGGGGGTTTATGAGGTTAAGGGATGAAGTTCCCAGTGTCGTGTTCTTTTTCCCCCGCTGCTTTGACCATCTGCCCCCCTGGCATGAAGCCTCCTCTCCCGAGGTTCCACACTGAATTGGCAGCACGCTAAGAACCCTCAGTTCCTAGCAGGGGAAGCTCTCCGCTGGGCCAAATAGGTGCATACAGCACACGACGCCACGACAACATCATCACAATTTCAAGCGAAACCAGGATAGTCCATTCCGTCGGGTTGTACGGTCGTATATATAAATAACGGCTTCCAAATGATTCATATAATTAATCGCAATGAATATACCGTGACTAAGAATTCAACGCACACCATCAGAATGATGCTCATTTTATGTATTTTAAGCGACTATATATTGTTTTTAACACAATTTGTAATAACGCAACAATGTCCCATCTTGCAGCCCATTGCTTCTTAAGGTCTGCACATACTGTAGATCACTACCTGCTGGCAATGATACATACTGTATGTCTATGCTATGTATCATTGGCTGGAAGGTATACAGAAGTATATACCTCTATAAACCAAGTTTATAGCAAGTATATACAAGACTATGACCAGGCAACAATATATCTACGGTATACAAACAAAGACAGACAGGAATGTCATTGACGTGGATACTGTCGCCACAATGCAGAGAAGGGCGATACACGGGACAATGTGCCAGAGGTTAGGAAGGGAGCAGACCTAGATGAAGATGTAATGAATAGCGGGGGGGAAGGGGAGGAAGTTAAATTCTAAATCGAGGAGGACGAGAGAGCCAGAGGAGAACGAAGACAACAACAACAACAACAACAACAACAACCACAACAACATGAGAACAGGAGTAAAAGGCAGATACAGTATGTCCCCAGTAGGCTTGTTCTGGCTCATTGGATAGCAAAAAATACTCATAACGCAACCCGAGAAGGGAAGTGTGTAAAGGTGCCGTGTGCTGTACTCGCTGCACCTGATAGGAACAGACAGACGGAGAAAAACGGGAGGGGAGGGGAGGGGAGGGGACGGGGGGAGAACATGAAGAAAATGTCATGCCGGTATTAAGATCGAATTTGAAGCCCAGACCTCAAAAAGGAGGACGGGAGGGGAACATCACAACGGCACCCTCCTTAATTAAATTTCCCCCGGCCGATTTGCTTATGCTGATCTGGAGAGTGTGTGTGTGTGTGTGTGTGTGTGCGTGTGTGCGTGTGTGTGTGTGTGGGGGGCGACGACAATAGAGTGTTTGCTTTTGTTAGCTTAGCGTAGCAACAAACAGGCCAACCCTCTAACTAGAGTACCACGCAGGGATCGGGCGGCGGTCCCAACGTTCTCACCGCGGTGCCAAATTCAGCCCTGGCATCCGAAAGTACCAACCCTACCCCACCCACTCATCCAACCAACACACACACACACGCGCGCACACGCACACACACACACACACACACAGTCTCAGAAAAACGTAGTTCTTCATCATCGTAGTATAAAAATAATTAGTTTGTTCGCGTCAAACAACAATGCAATATATATGAATGAATCAAATTTTGATTCAAATCACAAGGAGACGTCATTTCAGGTCACAGATTAACACTTTTAAGGCTGCCTCCTATCTGGGCACGTGCATGCATGCATGTGCTCTTTTTTTTTTGGCATGCCTGCATCCCCTTAGAAACAAGGACCGAGGGCCCGCTACAGCGCTCCCAGTGTGTGGCCTCCCTTGGCACACAAACACAAATTAGCTAAGGGCCGACCGCTGTGGCAGAAAGCTTCTCTCCAGACAAAACCTCTTAATATTCTTTCCAGGTCCATTAGGGCTTCAAGAGATTGGCCAGGATTGATTGTTTGTGCTTGATATTACCGAGGCCTTGGAGGCCAGATCCTCATCGAAAATTAGAGCTGGCATTTAGTGAAGCCCGAGGAATTGAAAAGCTAAACACCAACCTGCACTGCGTTATCGTCCGCCGCAATGAGGAACGATGGAGGAAGCCTCCATCTAATTAGCAAGTACTTGTTGCCATTTCTTTCCT
>NC_137190.1:30143155-30153155 GCF_960531495.2 Zeus faber | reverse complement strand
ATTACTATTATTATTATTATTATTATTAATACTACGACTATCAGTCCTGACACTGGTATACAGCAATGACTGATTCACAGTCATGACAAGAAATGCGTCCCCCCCCAGGGTTTGTCACGTCAGTGTGGACAGCGTCTTTTTACACCTCCATCCCTCCGTCCCACCCTCCTTTCCTTCCCCCACCCTTCCCTCCAGCCCCCCAACCCCTTTTCTGAAGGGTCTAATGAGTAAGAGAGGGAGAGGCGGCGTGTTTAGGCCATAACTTCGGACTGGAAACTGGAAATGTGACGGTGTTGACCCCCCCGGTTAAAAAGGGTGCGATGGAGGGAGGTAAGGAGGGGGTGTGTGTGTGTGTGTGTGTGGGGGGGGGGGGGGGTAGAGGAGGAGGAGCAACAAGTGAGCGGTGGAGAGGGGGAGATGGAGATGGGGTGGGGCGGGGGCGGGGCTGGGGGGGGGGTTCGGTAAGGCGAGGAGCATTGAGCATCGTTTTCCAACAATCAGAGCTTGTTGATCTTTTTTCTCTCGTTTGCTTGTTTGTTTGTTTGTTTGTTGTCGTTTTTTGTTTTGAGACAAAGCACAACAGTCAAGAAACATTTTCTTCCACCCTCTACTCTTGTTTTTCGTATTTTCTTTCCTCAATTAATGTTTTTATTTTTTAAAACTATTAACATCGTCCAGATGGGACGGTGACACCTCGAAGAAAAGTGTTTTTGTTTTCCGAAGCAGCCGTTAGTCTTTGACTCGTCACGCGGTGTTAAAATATGAAGCCATTAGGAGAAATACACAGAGATGAGTCCCCCCCCAAAAAAATTTGAAATAAAAGCCACGATGAAGTTTGGTGCATGCAAAAAAAAACTAAAAAAAAACAAAGCAAGCCGCTGGGGGTGGTGTGTGGGGGTGGTCTATCATCATCAATAGATGTAAGGGCTGGAGAAATGGCGGAGGCGGATGGACTCCAGCACTGTGACGGGGCTTAAGTTCATAACTCGCGACCCTTCCGCACGGGAAAAGTGAGTCGAAAATGACGGGTTTGGGGGAGAATGCGATGAAAGTCGTGAAAAGAAACCAAAAGCAATTTTCAATTCCTGGTAATTTGCCGTCATCTGTGTTAGAGGAAAAGAACGAAAAAGAAAAAAAAGAAAGAAAGAAAGGAAGGAAGGAATAAACAATGACAAAAAATAAGAATCGGGACGGCACTTTCTCTCAGAAAGTAAAATAAAAAGCTATTAAAAATAAGCTTGACGCGCCAGCCAGCCAAGCAACACAGGGAGCTTTGATTTATGTGGCTGTTTTGTGAATAAAAGAAAGGAAGAAAGAAAGAAAGAAAGAAAGAAAGAAGTGAGAAAAACGATTGGCTGATTGGCGTCTAGCGCCCCCTCCCACCTTGTTGGTATATACCAAAAAACACAGATTTTCCTTCCCCTGCGCCACGTCACTAGAGAAGATACGACAACTTCTTTAAAAGTTCTTGCAAGATGGAATTTTCAAGGCTGCCCCTAATTCATCAATTCCATCGGTTCCAGAGCAGCAGCTCTGTGCTCATCAAAACGAGCTCCGGTTCAACACCGAAAGCAAGAACTATTAGCGGTGATGAGAGGCTCTGACTCTTTTTTCCGAGATTCGGTTCCCGACGACTCACTCCGGGAGTCGTGTCTATTTTTTCCGACTCTTCGCTCGATTTATTGAGCCGGCGTAACGGGCGGCGAGCGAGGGTTCGGCCATCGAGCTGCGAACGGAATTCTCACAAGAGTCATTCCATTCTGCCAGATTGACTCGTTTGGGCGGGATGTGAAGGGTAAATCAGTCACACTCGATATGAATTACGCCAAATGCCCTCACCTTCCCTCGAAAGAACCTCAACGGACGAGTGAAGCGATCGGGATTCAGGCCCCAATTTATCGAGGCGCGTCACCTGTTGGCAACGGATGCTGGGTTTTTTTTTTTCAGTGTTTCGCCTTCTTTCTACATGTGCTCTGGGCCGAGCGGGGGCGGGAGAGTGATGCGGCTAACGGAAAAAAAAAAAATAATAATCATAACGCTCATAACCGTGACATCGCGGTGAAATATCTGCTCCGAGTGACGGGCGCCGGAAAGGAAAAGGAAAGCTGATGATGAGGATGATGCCCGCGTCATCCTCACCCTCTCGTTCTCTCTCTCTCTCTCTCTCTCTCTCTCTCTCTCTCTCTCGGCCCTTCCGTCTTTTGAACTGCCAAGCTCTGCGTCAGCACAACTCGGAAGATCCCGCAGCAGATCCACCACCCCCGCCACCCCCGCCACCCCCACCAGCCCCCTCAGGTGCAACACTGTCATAGTTCATTAATCTTCTCAAACTTCTCCATCTCTCTCGCTCTCTCCCTCGCTTTTCTTCTTCGCCGCCAGTCCCCCCGTATGTACTACTAATCCCCTTATTAATGTGGCAAATGAACCTGCGCGAGGAGGACGACTCCCCCAAGGTTCCATAATTACAGCGGCCTGTATAAACTCCTGTTTGCACAGGAACGTCCATTTATTCGGTTCAGCCGCCGACCCGCGGGGGCGTGGCGGTGAGGCTCCCCCCAGTCCCTCCGCCCCCCCCCCCCCCCTCCGTCTGCTCCAAAGCCCTCTCCTCTGTCCGGCGCTAAGCTGAGTACCACAGCGAATCGCCGGGCGCGCCGTGAAAATGTTTCAAACTTCCAGGTGAAAACACACGAATAATGGAAACTAGCTCTTGTGTTGCAAGATCAAAATTGCGAGGCGGCACTAATTCACCAGTTCCGGTCAGAACAGCAGCTCTGGGTCGATCAGAACGAGCTCCAGCTTCTCACTGAAAGTGACGACTATTAGTTGTGATGAAATGTTTGGCTCATTTTTGAGTTTTGGCTCTTGACCGGTTGCTCAGTGAAGAGTAAAGACTTGATTTTTCGACCCTTGGTTCGTTTGATTCAGTTTGCGTGAGCGGGGGTCGGGTGACTGAGTTGTGGGTGGAATTCTCACAAGAATTATTCATTCCCTCAAAATTGGTTAATTTGCTGGAATGCAAAGTGTAAATCAGACCCATCCAATATGAAAACAGCCAAACGCCTTGGCCTTCTTTTTTGCTGTGGACTCCATTTAGGTGATTATTTTCAGTTTGTGAGTTGATGACATTCATTCACTCGCCCACTCTTTAGCCGAAGCGACTCCCGACGACGGTCATTTCAAAGATTTGTTCGGAATGAATGAATGCCTCGCGAGTCTTCACTAACTATTAGTTGAGCCCGAATAACGAGCAGCGCTCCAGACGCCTGCGACGTTCTGTGACGTTTTCAGTGGTTTTCCGGGGGCAGCCGTGTGCCGTGGGATTATTTGATTGTAAAAAGCGTGCCCTGGCAGGAAACAGGTTGGGGATACACTGTGATCGAATATGAGTCTGGTATTTCCGCCGCAGTCAACATTATAGGAGCGGAGGTGTCGTGCGGTGGCGGGGGCTCTTTACCCTCGTGTCAGATACCGAAAATAAACAAGGTGTGGAGGCAGCCGCTCGCCGTGTTAAGTGGACCGTCTCCAACAACTCCAACTCGAAAAAGTTTTTCCTAAATGTTGCGCCCCGAGAGCCGGGCCGTTATTTGCCCCACGGATGAGAACATTGACGCGGTATAAGATAAGTGCGCTGTAGGTAGAGCTTTCCTCGCGGTGCTAACAACCCTTTTCGACTTGTGAGAAAATGGCAATAACCCACGGCAATTAAGCCCCTTCACACCGGAGATGGTGAGGCCAACACACCCTCGCGCCGCATATAAAGGCCCTTGGCTCCAACACGATATGGTCTGGACGGGCTACAGTGCGGCAGGGCGAAATGGGACACGTTTGGCAGCTTTCCTCCACGTGCAAATCTACGTAGAGATACCTATGTAGATGAGGAAAGCCCTGACACTCCCTAAGCCAGCTGGTTCAGAGCGGGTAAAAAAAAATGGAAACTCAAACCGGGAACTTCAAATATGAATTCAATGGCCGCCGTGCTATTTTCTCCGCCGTCTTCCGGGTCTCGATATCCAGCAGACGTCGGCAGACACAGGCGTCGCCATCAGGCCCCGGCTTCCTAAAGGCGCCCGTCGTACGCTCGCCGTCTGAGCTGCTCGAGCTGCACTCGCCTCGTAAAACTAGGGCAGTGTTTTCATGCTTTTTTTTTTTTCTTACCCCCCCCCCATACCCCCTCCGCATTGTTTACACTAATGCAGGTCCCTGGAGGGGTGATAATAAGTGAAAACAGAAAAGGAAGAGAGCAAGAGTTGCTCCTGTTGCCAGCAGCTAAAGGTTTGCGAGGGCGAGGGGGGTGGGGGCGGGGGTGGGGGTGGGGGGGTGCAGCAGAGACATAGCTGCCAGACGTCCACTTCTGTTAACCCCCCCCCCGCGTGAGGAAGATAAAGCTGATTGTTTCACTCTCGTGGACTCCCTTATCCGTCTGCATACCTACTGAATGCGCTTGGCAATTTGATTACTGATTTAGTTCTTTGGCACTCTTGGATCATTTCCCCTGATGTTTCAATGTTCCCAAGGGACAAAAAAAAAACCCCCATAATAATTCATTTTTTTCTGGTGTTTTATGTTTGTGGATGATATGGCTTTTGACTGAGCTTTTCAAAATCAAAGTCCCAGCAGTTTACAAGCAGACCATCAGTAATATATTATTAATAATAAAGGTCATCAGTCATTACTTATTATCAATAATAAAGATAATTAGCAATGACTTATTTATAATGAAGATCATTATTAATAATGTATTATTACTGATAACGATCATTAGTAATAGCTTATTATTCATAATGAAGATCATTAGAAATAACATATTATCAATAATAAAGATAATTGGTTATAACATATTAGCAATAATACAGATCATTAGCAATGACACGTAACTAACAAATTCTAATAGATAAATCAAGTCTTTTAAAAACCAAGGTGCAGCGGGTGGGGCCACTTTATTATATGAGATCACCATTGCATTGAAAATAAATTATCAAATTCAGATCATAAATAGAAAAAAAACAGCTTTTGATTTCTAAAGGGAAGGAGGGAAGGAAGGCGTCAGCGGATCCAAGTTATTCTGACCATCCGATGCGTATGTATGCATGAGGCGGGAGAGAAGCAACCCCCCCCCAAAAAAAAAGGTAGAGTGGGGAGCAGGGGCGGCGGCAGCCAGAGGCCAGAGGTCGACATCCAACTTCCAAGCCTTGAAACCACGGGAGACCAATCTAGAGTCAACTACCAGGTCCAAAACATTATTTACAGCGTGTACGACAGTGTCAGGAGCACTGGCGCATTGGGGTTACTGCGCTGCCTGTCAGCATCTGTCAGAGTTATTGATCCCAATGATTCGAGTGCTGAATTGTGGAATGATGGAGAGAATAGTCTATCGGTCTATCTGTCTGTCTGTCTGTCTGTCTGTCTATCAATCTAAATAAGAGCCTCGTTTGGGAGTCACATGGTGTCACCGCTGTAATTCCTCTCTCTCTCCCTCTCTCTCTCTCTCCAGCTGTGTATCCACCCGCTGCATCGTTAGCTTTCGCTGAAGAAAGCCCCTCTCCCTTTTCTTCATTTCTTCTTCTTCTTCTTCTTCTTCTTCTTCTTCTTCGTCTCCTCCCTTTTCGCACCGGGAGCCCACTGCAGGCTGGCACGGCGCTAGGCGGCGGGGCAAGCAGGGCAACACTGCCACCCACAGGTACAGTACCACTCTCCCTCTCCCTCCCTCACACACACACACACTCTCTCTCTCTGTCTCCACCTTGCGCTCTCTCTCAATCTCTGGCTGGTCGTCCATTGCACTTGTCCGCACACACACACACACACACACACACACACACACACACACACACACACACACATACACACACACACATGCACACACCCATTTCTTTTTTTTCCACCCCGTCTTCCCACCCTCCTGCCCGCTGCCTATGTGGCTCTATGTGTGTGTTCCGTGTGATGGGGACCGTGTGTGTGTGTGTGTGTGTGTGTGTGTGTGTGCGTGCGTGTGCGTGTGTGTGTTGTGTGTAGCAGCGCTTTATTAACAGATAAATTAATAAGGCTTTGATAAAAAGCAGCGTGGATTACATTGAAATTCGAGGCTCATTATTGGCTAATCCTTTTTGAATTGGATGTGTATCGCGTTCCGGTCGAGCCACACTCGCGGTTCGCAAGTGTGCTTTGAGAGAGAGAGAGAGAGAGAGAGAGAGAGAGAGAGAGAGAGAGAGAGGATGGGGGGCATTCATTTTGAGCCTTGATGCAGCAAAGCCAATAGTGACATTCAAAATGAGGCGGCTGCATGCTAGTTAATGACTGTACAAAGTCTGTTTTTATTACCGCAGGTGTTGAGAGAGAAGGAAGTCTTAGGTGGTATTAAAGTCCCCACTCCCCACCCCCGAAAGAACTAAAAATGAGTAAACAAATAATAACAATACTTGAGAATAACAGAGAAAATAAATCATGAAAACACTGAGAAAACTATGGGGGGTGGATACAAAGAAAAATCAACACATTTTCGAGGAAAGACATGGTATGATTGGCCATAGAACAAGAACGCTGTGTGACAAATTCCATGAGGTTAAATAGACGGGAGCCTTTTTCTTCTCATGTGCGGTGTGTCTTTATGGTAGATTGTACGAGGCGAAAATCTGAGTAGATAGGCGAGAAAAAATGTTTCTTTCACAATTTTCCGGTACCTTGGTACAATTTCGATCCAGTCGTCTATAGAACCGCTGGGAGCTCGCACGACAACAAATCGCATGCCAGCAAAAGATTTGGCAAGGAAAGCGCGTACCCCATTTGCATTGCTTTTAAATTGAGATATGATACCACTCAGAGTAAAACATCAGCGTCTCGATCTAGCTATTCCAAAAATAAAACATGTGATTCTTCAGTCCCATTATTGACTAACACAAATGATCCATTGTTCGAGTATTATCTTTTTTTAACTTTTAAAGTTTGAGTTATGGTGGAATTTTGCTGAAGTAGTACATCTGCTGTATACTTTTTTGTTTCTTTGCAGTAGCTAAGGGCGAGTCTCTTATCTATATGGGCACTTCAGCACTGTGGAACAGGGCAATTATAGGCAGTACTTATAGACCAGTAAAAGTGTTCTTTTACCTGCTGTCTGGTGTGCATGGGAACCTTCGTCTTGAAACCACCTTGGGAGCTGCACTCTGAGGCACTGAAGTGGTCTGAGCTAGTGGAGGACCTCTTGGAAAGGGTGTCGCAGCCCCCGACAAAGGTGTTATCCAACGGGAGCTCCTGAATCACGTGGTGCTTCTTCACGGAGACGGGCGTGTCGGCCTTGAGGTGGAACGCCGACTGCGGCGAGGCGGACTTGTAGTGGCGGGCCAGGTCCGGGCTGCTGGGTTTGAAGGTGGTGGTGGGCGTGGCATTCCAGTCGAAACGCCCAATCCCTTGCTCCTCCAGCTCCGTGGGGAGGCTGATGGATCCGTTGATCGGCTCGTGCGCGGGATCATCGGGTTTGTTTTCTTCAATGGTGACGAAGTTGAGGAGGGAGCTCTTGGGGGACTTCCTTTTCTTGCGCTTTTTCTTCTTGTTCTGCTTGTTTTCGGTGTTGGGGGACATCCACTCGGCCCCCTGCTTCTTCCTCTGTGCCGCTTTGAACCTGGAGGCATGGCGGCAGCGCAGTAGCACCGCAATGAAGATGACGATGACCACCACTAAGGCGCCAGTCACAAAGGCTATCATGATGGTCAAATAGTCACCGCTCTGGTAGGTCTCGCTGCTCTCACCGATGTTTCGGTCGATTGGGGTTTCCATGGTGCGGCGAATCAGATCGTTGATGAGCGTGGCATTTCCTGCGGTTTCATTAACATACAGGTAGACCAGCACAAGAGTATGGAGGGACCTGGGGTAACCCAAGTCACTGATGTTGACCACTAATCTGTGCAGGCCTATGTCTGTCAGCGCTGGCTTCTCCTCCAGGGTGATGTTCCCTGTGACGGGGTCGATTCTAAAGAGTCCCTTCTTGTTGCCGCTCACAATCGTGTATTTCAGTTCGGCGTTCATTCCCGTGTCGCCGTCCACCGCGAACACCTCCGCCACCACGGACCCCGGGATGGAGGAGAGGGGTACGAGCCTGAACGAGGTGTTGGAAGAGGGTGAGATGACGATGGGGGTGTTATCATTCACGTCGATGACATTGATGGTCACCTTGGCGGCCGAGGAGCAAGGGGGCCTGCCGCTGTCCACGGCCCTGACGTCGAACGTGTAGGAGCTCTGCTGCTCCCTGTCGAACGACACGTTAGATTTGATCACGCCGGAGTACGGGTCCAGGATGAAGTTTTCGTTGTCGTTCAGGATGGAAAGAGACACGGCGGCGTTTTCACCTGCATCCGAATCCGTCACGGTTATCACCCCCACGGTGCTGTATTTAGGCAGGTTCTCCGACACAAAAAACTGAAAGTGGTTGTGCGTGAACTTAGGGTTGTTGTCATTCTCATCCAAAATGGTGACAATGACGGCCGCCTGGCTCTGCAGAGGTGGTGTCCCGTTGTCTCGGGCCGTGATGGTGAAGAGGAACCTGTCCTGATCCTCACGGTCAAACACTCGCGACGCTGTCAGCACGCCAGTTTTGCGGTCGAGATCAAAGAACGAGGCGTTGGGCCCCAGCTGGTAGACTATCTCTGCGTTTTTCCCGCTGTCCTCATCAGTGGCACTCAAAGTGGTGAGAAACAGGTCTCGTTTGTTGTTCTCCATGACAGCCAGCTCAATAACCGGCTGGGTGAAAATAGGCGGGTTGTCATTTTCGTCCTCCAGCCTCACCCTCACCAAGGCGGTCTGATTCAAGCTTGGTTTCCCTGAATCCGACGCCACGATTTTGAAGTTATACTCTTTGGTCCCCTCGTAATCGAGCAGCGCAGATGTCTCCAGCAGATACTGGTTGTCGTACACGGCCTTGAGGTGGAATGGCACGTCCTTCTCTATAAAGCAAATGACCTTTCCATTAATGTCAGTGTCTTTGTCCGATACCGTGATGAGAGCTATCTTGGTGTTAATGGGGTCCTTCTCAGAGAGGAAAACAGTGCCATTTATGGGGACAATTATGTATCTGAGATCTATGTTAGGCGGATTGTCATTTACATCAGTCACGTTTATGGTAATGGTAGCCCTGGCCGGGCTGGAGCTACCATCACTGGCTAAAACAGACAGCTTATGAATAGCAGTTTCTTCTCTATCCAGAGGCCTCTGCACAGTTATAAGGCCGGTGGTCGTATTCAATGCAAAGAGTCTCTTTGTGGCAGGGGGAACCTGAGTGCCAAACACATATCTGATCTCCGCATTTGCTCCTATATCGGCATCAGTGGCCTGAAGCTGCACAACAGATGTCCCAATAGCAGAGTTCTCAGGTATGTGTACTTCCATCTGACTATCTTTAAACACCGGCCTGTTGTCATTGACGTCTATCACGGTGACCTGGAGGATGGCAGTGCTGGATTTCTGGGGACTACCCCCGTCCTCCACTTTGATCTTCATCACGTATGTGTCCTTCTGCTCCCTGTCCAAGTTCTGCTGCACAATGAGCTGGGGCCACTTCTCCCCCTCAGGCGTTTCCACAATGTCTAAGCCGAAGGCACTTTGCCCGTTGACCAGCTCATATTTGTGAACGCTGTTAGGGCCGGTGTCCGGGTCAGTGGCTGAGGGAATAGCGAAGCGGTTGTTGATGAGCGTGTTCTCTGGGATGGAGATATTGATCACCGGGGACGGAAACATGGGGGCATTGTCATTTGCGTCCTTAACCACAATTTTTATTTTAATCAGTCTGAAGTAATCATTAGGCAGGATGACCACTTCAATTTCAAAGGAGCACTCGCTGTCCTCAAACGAGGGACCGGGACACAGCCTCTCCCTGTCGATGCGATTAGAGGTTGTGAATATTTCACCAGTGCTGCTCAGAACTCGGACCAGAGGGTTGTCTCCTGCCTTGGAAACCAGCCGATAAACCAGATTAGCGCTCGCTCCTGTGCCAGCATTTGTGTGTGAGATGTTTAGG